>NW_006408938.1:829999-853444 GCF_000296735.1 Chrysochloris asiatica | reverse complement strand
ATATATATACACTTGTAATTCATTTATGAAGTTTTACTTCTTACCCCTGAATTATAATGTTTTAATTCTTACCCCTGAATAAAAGAATACAGTTTCATGGTTATCATGTGACATAATATGTTACTAATTTCAGTTTCAAAACTGTTTTATAGGAAAGGTGCATGCATGTTGAAATCCAAAGTTGCAGTTTATTAAAAAGAAATGTAGTATATTTTATCTATTTTGATGAAATACATTGCATAATGTATAATAAATTTAATTAAGGAGACCCGACCAGAAGCAAAAGCTCTATTATGTGAGTGAATCAAATCAGAGAGAAGCTTTTTCAGCCCTCTAATAGCCGTTAAAACCAATTAGATTTTGAATGAAAATTTATTCCAAACTGGTTAAATTTTAGATTGGCTTATAACTCAGTCTGCCTGGGACAGTCCCAGTTTATTCCTGTTGGTCCTGCAAAATTATTAATAAAGCTACCATTCACGCTATAAATATCCCACTTTGAATGCTAAATTACATGATCACTCTGGTTAAAGTAAGTGTGCCAAATATGCAGACTTTTCTCTTATTCCTTATTTTATTTATTTGTACAGTATCCCTTGTGTTTACAAGAAAAGAAAAGAAAAAAAAAAAAGCAACAAAAAAACACAATGACAACTTTATATTTAAAAAACAAAATAGGATATGCTATTCAACATGCCATTTTATGTGAATCATTAATTTTACCCTCCATACTATGCAGCCAAGAAAAGATGCCACCTTTATTGCCAATCCAAAGAGACTGGAGATGTTGCTTATATGAAACAGCTAGTGCATGATGGAACACGCTGTTCCTACAAAGATCCATACAGCATATGTGTGCGAGGAGAGTGTGTGGTGAGTTCAGATTGCTCCCCAAATCCTTTCTACAGAATCGTGCAGTGTATTATCTATCATTCAGTATTTAAGAAAAAAACGATATAACTGCTTCTTACCTGTGAAATCATTATACTGAGGGTCTGTGGATACGTAAATAGCAAAATAAATTTAGGAAAAATTTTGCTTACTGAAATCAAACTTTGATCACTGGAGAATTAAGATTTGAGTCATTTTTAATGTCTATGTTATTCTGGCACTTTCAGATAGGGACTTCAACAATTTGAGAAGAGTGCATTTGCTTTGAGTATTATACTGGGATCTATCTATATCCTCCTTACTAGATAGAAGGAGCCTGGATGGCATCATGGGGTTAGCACTGGGTAGTGGTTCAAACTCACTAAACTGTACATGGGACAATGATGTGGCTGACTGCTCCTGTAAAGTTTTACAGGCTTGTAAACCATAAGGAGCAATTCTACACCGTCCTATAAGTCAGAATTGACTAAAAAAGTGAGCTGTATATGCTATTAAAACAGGCTTTTCTTTAAAAAACAAAAAACAAAACAAAAAAAAGTTTCAGTGCTAAATGCACTTTATTTTGTCTCTAAAAGTTAACAGAGACTTCTTTCTTCCTCTCACTTTCTAATTGATTCAATGTGTAAACACTAAATTCCACTTCAGAACAAAAAAAAAATATATAGAAGCAAAAGTAATTTTTCACCCTTTTTACCTCTTTTTAGGCATTATAGTTTATTTTTATGTTCCTGTGACTAATTTGATTTTGATATGAAATTATTTTTATTAATGGAATATACTGGTCCTAAAATCTATTTCCTTGTCATTTCAGTACAACTAAATTATTCTGTTAATGACTTTTTAGTGCATAGACACATACTTAAACTGAAATTTCCCTTAGAGCAGAATCTATGTCTTATCCACCTTTTTTCCTCCCACAATATTATTATATTGTTATCGTTGTTAAGTTTCATCGAGTAGGTTCCAAGGAGAGGCTGGTGAGTTTGAACCACTGACCTTTGGTTCAAACTGACATTAGTGTTTAAACCATCTTTGTGGTCCAGTGCTTCATCCCACAGCACCACACCAGGACCCATCTAGTGCATTATGCCATACATATCATTATTTTACACTGATTTATGTCAAGAATTTGCCCAAGTTCAGATAACCTTTAGTAGTAGTTCACTATTAAATTGCTGAGAAAATTTAAACTCCTCCTGATATTCAAACTTTTCCACAGGCTGTACCATGCAAATCTGTTAACTATCCTCCTCTTATGCAGCACTTACCTTCCACTGGTTTCAATACTGGTGTAAATATTGTTCTATGAATCTACTTCCCACAAACAAACCACTTCCGTGGCTCTGTTTGAATTTCTCCACATTCCAGAAATGCCTCTATAGTGTGTCGCTTCAAAACCCAATAAAAGGTTCACCTCTATGAAGTTTGGCCTCACATCCCTAGCCAATGTTTAAGGTGATTACAAATGTATGATTCACTGTTTCATTATTCATCTTTATAAATAAGAAAACAACAGGGAAAAGCAGCTTCTTTTTAAAGTCTCTTTTAAATATCTATGTTCAGTAAATGTTTGATGATTATGACAGTGTGTGTGTTAGCTTTAGGTGCCATAGATTAGGTTCTGACACACAGCGACCATATATATGTACAACAGAACAAAATATTGCATGGTCCTGCATCATCCTCATGATTGTTGTTGCATTTGAACCCATTGCTGCTGCCATTGTGTCGTTTTATCTCATTGAGGGTCCTCCTCTTTTTTGCTGATGTTCCACTTTACCAAGCATGATGTCCTCCTCCAGGGACTGGTCCCTCCTGATAGCATATCCAAAGTATGAGAGACAAATTTTCACCATCCTGGCTTATAAAGAGCGTTCTGGCCATACTTCTTCCAACAGGTACATTTGTTCTTCTGGCAGAACATGATTCTTCTCCAACACCATAATTCAAATGCATTGATTGTTCTACAGTCTGCCTTATTCATTTTCCAACCTCTACATGTCTCTGGTAGCATAGTAGTTACGAATCAGGCTGCGAGCTGCAAGGTCAGCAGTTCGAAACTACCAACAGTTCTGTGGGAGAAAGATGAGGCCGTCTACTCCCGTAAAGATTTACAGCCTCGGAAACCCTGTGTAGGGTTGCTATGAATCGGAACCGACTACACAGCATATAACAACAACAATAAGTATATAAGGAAATTGAAAATGCCATTTTCACTTGAGTCAAGCACACTTTGGTCCTACAAATGATATCTTTGCTATTTTACACAATGAAGAGGTCTTCCAACTTTTCTACGTTTACCATGATGTTATTTATTGGTCTACCTGAGAGGACTTTTATATTATTTACATTGAGATGCAATCCATGCTGAAGGCTGTAATATTCTATTTTCATTACTATGTATTTTAAGTCCTCTTCACTTTCAACAAGCAAGGTTGAATCATGTGCATATCAGAGTTTGTTAGTGAGTCTTCCTATTCCTAATGCCACGTTCTTCTTCATATAATTCAGTTTCTTAGATTATTTGCTCAGCACAGAGATTGACTAAATATGGTGTGAAAGAATACAGTCCTGGCATACACCTTTCCTGATTAAAAATCATTTAATATCCTGTTGTTCTGTTCTAACAACTGCCTCTTGATCTATGTAATGGTCTCTCAGAAGGACAATTAAGTATTCTTTGGTATTCTTTGGTTTGGTGCCATTCTTGGTATTGTTATCCATTTGTTGTTGTTATGTGTTGTGGAGTTGGTTCTGACTCATAGCGACCCTGTACAGGGTTTCCGAGGCTGTAAATCTGTACAGGAGTAAAAAGCCTCATCTTTCTCCTGCAGAGCAGCTGGTAGTTTCAATCTGCTGATCCTGAGGTTAGTAGCCCAATTCGTAACCACTACGCTACCAGAGCTCCTTAAATGTTATCCATAGAAGCCTTTAAAGTCAATAAAGTCCAAGTAGATATCTTTCTGGGGTTCTCTGCTTTCAACCAAGATCCTTTTAACATCTAGTTCTACATCCTCTTCTGAACAGTGTTGGCAGTTTTTTTGAATTTCTGGCAGTTCCCTGTCAATATACTGTTGCATCCATTTTGAATTGTCTTAAGCAATTCTCTTGATACTGTTTGATGATTTTCACAATCTGTTGGATCACCTCTCTATGCAATGGGCACAAATATGGATTTCTTCCAATCAGTTGGCCAGGTAGCTGTTTTCCAAATGTCTTGACATAAATAAGTGAGTGCCTCCAGAGCTACATCAGTTTGCTGAACGATTTCACTTTGTATTTTGTCAATACCTGAAGCTTTGTTTTAAACCAATGCCTTCAGTGCAGCTTGCACTTCTTCCTTCAGAACCATAGGTTCTTGATCATATGCTCACTCTTGAAATGTATGAACATCCACCGTCTTTTTTTGGTACAGTAACTGTGTTTTCTTTCCATTTTCTTTTGAAGTTTTCTGCATCATTCAGTATTTTACCCATAGAATCTGTCAATATTGCAAGTTGAGGCTTGAATTTTTTTTTCACCTCTTACATCTATATAAATGCTGAGTATATTCTTCCCTTTTGGTTTTCTAACACTGGATCTGTGCACAGTTCATAGTACAACTTTACTTTGCCTTCTCAAGCTGCCCTTCACATTTTTCTGTTTAGCTCTTTTACCTCCTGATTGCTTCCATTCATTATGGCTTCTCTGTGCTCAAGAGTCTCTTCTGAAATTCATTTTGTCTTCTCTCTCTTTCCTGTCTTTTTAATGACTTTTTTTGCTTTCTTCCTTTATGATGTTCTTGATGTTATTCCACAGTTCTTCTGGTCTTTGTACATTAGTGTGTAATGTATCAAATCGGTTCTTAAGATTATCTCTAAATTCAGGCAGGATGTACTCAAGGTCATATTAAAACTCAGAGATGTTTTAATTTGTTCCAACTTCATTCTGAACTTGTATATGAACAATTGATGGTTTGTCCACAGTTTGTCCCTACCTTTTGTTTTGACTGATGATATTGAGCTTATCCACTGTCTCTTCCCAGAGATGTAGTCAATTTGATTCCTGTGTATTCCATATGGTCAGGTTCGTGTATATGGGTGTGTTTTATATAACTTTTTAAAAATGCTATTTGAAATTTGAAATCATTGGTCTTGCAAAATTCTATCATGTGATCTCCAGCATGATTTCTATTACCAAGGCCATATTTTCTAACTACTTATCTATCACTCCTCTTTGTTTTCAACTGTTGTACTCCAATCACCAGTAATCATCAATACATCTTGATTGTATGTGTGATCAATTTTGATTGAAGTGGTTGGTAGACTTCTTCAATATCATCATCCCTGGCTTTAGTGGTTGGTGCATATATTTGAATAATAGTGATATTAGCTGGTCTTCTTTGTACACATATGATATTATCCTATCACAGAGCATTGTACTTCAAGATAGATTTTGAAATGTTCTTTTTGATAACCAGTGTAATGGTATTCTCCTATACTGTCCTTGCCTGCCACTGCCTCTACTGTCACCTCTATTGTCACATCTGCCATCACATTTTCTCATGTTCTTCCTTCTTGATGGTCCTGGGATCTTCTACCTCTGCATCTAAGATGGCTCCTTTTAAGCCTAGCTGGAATTAAAAACTAACCAATACCAGCCTTAGAGTCCTACGTACCTTATTTGTGTGGTCCCAAGGAGCTCTGGTAGCGTAGTGGTTACGAATCGGGCTGCGAACCTTAAGGTCAGCAGTTCGAAACTACCAGCCACTCCACGGGAGAAAGATGAGGCTTTCTACTCCCGTAAAGATTTACACCCTCGGAAACCCTGTACAGGGTCGCTATGGGTCGGAACCGACTCGATGGCACTTAACAACAACAACAACAACCCATTCACTTGGTGGGAATTAAGAAGACTAGATAGAAAAGCTATATCAAGTAAAATCAAGGTACCACAGGTCACTTCCTGGCTTTTCAAGTCGTTGTCTTTAATAAATGAAGAATTGACTCTTCCCCCTTTCAGTTATACATCTTCTACATTAAAATTTTGAGAATCACAATTAATCCTGCTAACAGTTACTCACTACTGAACTCTTAAAATCCTATCAGCATCTTCCTCCACCCCCTCTTCACCAGAACCTCTGGAAAGAAGGAAACTATTCATTGGGAATTCTCCCTTGTCTCCCTCATTCTGAAACTATGTACATCCATGAAAGCTTGTAAGCCAGCCCCTTCAGGCCTTTATTGTTGTTGTTGTAAGTGCCGTCAAGTTGGTTCCAACTCAGCATGACCCTGTATAGGGTGTTCAAGGAGCAGCTGGTGGAGTGAACTGCCAACAGTGTGGTTCACAGTTCAGTGCGTATCCTGTAGTGGTACACCAGTAGTCCACATGCCCGTATAGACCCCTCATTTTTCATTGTCAATGTCTAAATTGCCTATCCTTATGAAACCAATACAATGAGAGGTCAAACAATATGAACAATCCTCAATTCTGGCTGGTACTCTATCCATGAACAAAAATCCAGTCCATCAAATTGTAGCAATTTACACTTGCTCACAGTCTCAAACATCTTTATATTCATCTTGTCAGCTCAACACTGGCCATCCAAGCTATGTCCAATGGTTACTAGTTGCAAGGTTTGGGAGTTCACACACACGCACACTTCCCTGTGCTTCCGACCAGCTGTACCTTAACTGGCAATCCTAGCCACCAGGGGCTAGATTAGTGCCCGTGGGCTCTGGAGTTCACATAACTCCCTAAACTTCAGACCAACCAGCTGTCCCTCTTCTTTCTTTTATCTCAGGGTCAGCAGGTATCAGTGGAACATGTCCAAACTCAGCTGCGTTTACCCTACTTCCACTCAACAAGTAGACCCAGGTGGTCACCAGCAAGCATACTACTGTGCACAAGCTCCCTCTAACTTTTAATCCTCAAAGGGAATTTTCTCTAGAATGGCCACACACTTTCTTGCCTTGACTCATCCAAAGCAAACAACTTGCTTGATACTAAAAAAATCATAAGCATTACACTTTTTTTCTTCTTCCTGCTGTTCTCTTTCAATCATAAATAGCCTCTTCTATCTTTTCTCCTCCACCCTTAGTCTAATCCCATTCATATGCATATGACCTTGGGCCTCTGGCAGGATAAATCCAGGCAACTCCAGATGCTGCATTTCCTGCCCCCAAGTTAAGCATTTTATCTCTGACATTCCATTCAGCCATTACAGGTGAGAAACCAAAACTTCTGGTGGTTGTTGTTGTTAGGTGCCATTGAGTCAGTACCAACTCATTGTGACCATGTGCACAACAGAATGAAACACTGCCCTGCCCTGTGCCAACCTCAAAATTGTTGTTATGTGTGAGCCATCATTGGTGCCACTGTGCCAATCCATCTCAATGGGGGTCTTCTTCTTTTTCTACAACCCTCTACTTTACCAATCATGATATCCTTCTCCAGGGATTGGTCCCTCCTGATAATATGTCCAAAGTACGAGACATGAAGTCTGGACATCCTGGCTTCTAAGGAGTGCTTGTCTGTCATTGTATCGTACTGTAGTGACTGATGTGTTGCTGTGTTTATAGAAGCTATGTCACATGTATTTTAAATACCAGTAGGATCACCCATGGTGGACAAATTTCAGCTGAGCTTCCAGATGGAGACAGACTACTTTCAAATATTTAGTCACTGAAAACCTTATGAGTAGCAGTGGAACACTGTCAGCACCAGAACAAAATCCAAACTAACCATCTAAAAATCAAGTTTCACTTCCCACGCCCCTTGGTTTTTTCTCATACAAAATCTCAAGCTTCCATGAGTCTGGAGCCATTGCAACGAATTCTGTTCCCAATGGCAACTATAAGTCGTTTGTGTTAAAAAATTCTGTCATGTCCAGCATGATTTCTATCATCAAGGCTATATTTTCCAACTACTGATACTTTTTTGTTTCCAACTGTTACATTGCAATCACCAGTAATTATCAACATATCTTATCTTGATTCCATGTTTGAGCAATTTCAACTGAAGAAGTTTGTAGAATTCTTCACTTTCATCATAACTGGCTTTAGTGGTTGGTGTGTAAATTTGAATAATAGTGGTATTAACGGGTCTTACTTATAGGTGTATGTATATTATCCTATCATGGACAGCATTGTTCTTCAAAATAAATCTTAAAATGTTCTTTTTGACAGTGAATATGATACCACTCCTCTTCAGTTGTCATTCCCAGAAGAATAAACCCTAAGACTGACATATTCAAAATGGTCAATACAGTTCATTTCATGCCACACCAAGATTATCAATCTTTATGTGTTCCATTTAATTTTTGAGAATTTCTAACATTCCTAGTTTCATACTATGTGCATTCCATATTATGATCTTTAATGGAGTTTGTAACTATTCCTTCATATTTTGAGTTATGTCACATCAAAAAATGAAGGTTCTGGAGCTTTGCTCCATTCATGTCACTAAAGTCAGCTCTATTTCTAGGAGGCAGCTCTACTCTAGTTGTATTTTGAGCACCTTTCAACATGAAGGACTCATCTCTGGCACTGTGTCTGACAGTGTTCTGCTTCTTTTTATGAGGTTTTCAATGGGTAACCTTCAGAAGTGGCCCCAACTCCTTCTTCCTACTGTGTCTTTGTCTGGAAACTCCCCTGAAATCTGTCTGCCATAGGTGACTGTTCTTGTTGTTAAAATACTGCTGGCATATCTTTCTGCATCACAGCAGTACTCAAATCACCACTGTTGGACAAACTGATAGATGAGTGATGTAAAATATCTACATTCAGCTAAGGAGCCGTAAGGAGCCCTGGTAATGTAGTGGATTATAAACTGGGCTGCTAACCACATACTCAGCAATTCAAATCTACCAACATCTCCTCAGGAAAATGATGAAACTTTGTATTCTTGTAAGGACGTACCACCTGAGAAACCCTTTACAGGGTTGCTATGAGTCGGAGCCAATTCAGTGGCACATAGTCACTACTACCAACACCAGTAAGACTATAAAACATACTACTCTTTGAATCCACACTGGCCCTTATCATATGGGGTCAAGATAAAATAAGCACTGCATGTCCACTTATTCCACAAGAGAAAGTAAAGACAAAATACCACCCTCTCCAGAGACATAGGCTTCCAATCTGCCCACCGTTGACCTTGGACCCTAGTAAGAGGGAGCTCCATTGAACTTGAACCTTGATCAAGTCTTCCTTATAAAACCACTCATGAAGAGTAAAAGCCTAAAGTCCCAAGATTCGGACTGTAACTATTGAACAGAATTGTCATTGTAAATGTTAATTTGAATTCTCTGGTTCTAACTGACTGTCAGTTCTCAAGCCGAACACTTGATATTCTCTCAGGGGTGTGCTTTCTCAATTATTACTGCATGGATGTTGTTGTTAAATGCTATCAAGTCAGTTCCAACTCACAGCAACCCTTTATAGGTTTTCCAAGGAGATGCTAGGTGAAATTGAACCACCAACCTTGTGGTTAGTCCAGTGCTGATCCTTCAGTGTATTGATAGAGCATTTTCCAAATTTTCAATGTTTATTTAATTTTTACACAGTTCACTTCTCAATTTATTTATTTTTTCTCATGCATTTTGCTATAAAAAGCAAGGAAAAATCAGGTGGGACCTTCAATATTTTTCTTAGAAATATGCAAAGCTTCATCACTTACAATCTGTACTTTCCACAAAAGCATTCAATCGTAATTCAGTTTTTTTGCAACTTTATAACAAGGATTTTGAATAAAGTAACACATTCATCAGTCTATCTTAAGGCCTCAGCAGAAGTACATCTAACATCCACTTAAAAAAAAAAAAAAAGCTTTTTTTATCAATTGAGTGATAGTTTATATGGCAGATCATCAGTTTTGCATTCAACCACTCATACTTTGTTTAATTGCAATGCTTATAATCCCCTCCTTGCACTGCTGGCTAACAGGCTATACTTTTTTTTTTTTTTTTTTTTTTTTAATGTACACAAAACACAGAGAAAATGTATATTCATTTAAAAAAACAAAGGGCACATTTTGTAAGCCAGCTCCCTGTCCACAGGGTCTAGAGTCCTCTATAGGCTATTGCCTCTACTAAGGTCTCTGCTATCACTGTTTTTCTGGTTAGGATCCCATACTTTTCTCCTACTCTTCTTTCTTGATGATCCTAAGGGTAATTTGTTCATGGAATGAAAGATTAATTACTCCCCCCTTTTTGTTTCACATCATCTACATTTACAGTTGTGACTATCGCAATTAGTCATACTGACAATTACTCACTATTAAATCCAAAGAATCCTATCTCTACCTACCTCCATCCCCATTCACCAGAGGGAAACTATTCAGTGGGGATTCTACCTTACCCCTGTTGTTCTGAAACTAAGCACACTCTTGAAAGCTTGTAAGCTAGCCATTTCCTGCCTTTATAAGCCCCACCCCCCATTTTGGGTAGCCTTTTTGTTTGTATGTGAAACAAAAAGGGGGGAGTAGTTAATCTTTCATGCCAGGAACAGAGGCCCCTTGGACCATCAAGAGGGAGGAATCTTTCCTTCTCAGTTAAAATTTCAAGCAACTTCACTCATTAGCAAAAGTCCAGTTCATCAAATTGTAACAATTTACACTTGCTTCCTGTAGCAAACTTCTTTATCTTCCTCTCATTGAGTTCTGATCAGCAAGCCATCCTATGTTATAACAAAAAAAAATCCATCCTAGGTGAAATGAATACTATCTGCAAATTTGGACATTTTTGCATGCTTCCCTCCACTTTAGACCAGATGGCCGCTTTACTCTCAACTCTAATCCCCAGTGGATAGGTCAGTGTCTATGGGCTCAGGAGTTCCCAAGTCTCACTAAACTTAAGACCAAGCAGGCTTTCCTTTTCTCTCTCGTCTCAAAATTGACAGGTGTCTATAGAACATGGTCAAACTCAGCCCATGTCTTCATTGCTACCATTCCCCCAATTCCACTCACAAATAGACCAAGGCAGTCACCAATGAGCTGTCTAGCCCGCTCCTGTGTTCCTTTTGAGTTTCAGTCTTGGAAGGGAGTTTACCCTGATGGGCTGACTTTTTTTACCTTGATGGTATCCAGGCTAACAGCTTGCTTGTTCTCATAACATTCAAACAGTCTGCTCCTTCTTTTTAATTTTTTTCCTAGTGGTCTTTCTTTCAGGAAGTATCCTTTATTCCTTTAGCCACTCCAGTTGGTTTGCATGTCCTTAAAAAGTGAGGATGTCCAACCTCAGAAGATTGTGGATGTGGTTTCAGGATTCCACTTCAGGCTTCATACTCTACAAAGCCTTAACAAGAAGCCTATTTCACTGGACATATTCTAGTACTCCTTATAGCTAACCCACTCTCTTATAGGCTGAAGACAGTACAAGCTTTCTGCAATCATATTTCCCAATATTCTTTTCTATTCCACTTAAATGTGTGTTTTACAATCGTAGGCAAGAGAAACCAATATATCCAAGACAGTCAAGTATCTTAATATTATTTCCCCTTTTTCACCCATTCAGATTATCTCACAATCCTTGTATCACAGAGCCCTGTTATTCCAAGTTTGAGTATACATCACTGTTTGAGTATACATCCCATATAGCCCATGCAACCTTCCCTGTCTTCCTTGTTCATCCACACGCTCCTCTTCCTTGTATATTGCTTTATCCTTCCTTGTATATTGCCCTCCACATAACCCGAGTTATCATGCGTCTAACATCCACTTTTTTTTTTTTTTTCTTTTTTGACATCCACTTGTTATAGAATATTCTGGTCATGAAAATTGGGCTGCTAGTCACACAAAAAATAAAGTTTTTTTTGTAATTTTTATATGATTTTTTTTAACCTACTCTCATATTCTTCAGTGCTACATTGAACCTAGCTACCAGATGCTCCAAGGAAGAAAGATGAGGCAATCTGCTTCCATAAAGATTTGCAACCTCAACAACCCCATGGGACAATTCTACTCTGTCCCATTGTGTCTCTATAAGTCTGAATCAACTCAAAAGCAGTGGATTTAATTCATGGGAGTAGACACTTTCTCTATAGCTCTGTTTACTTTACTACTTTATGAGCTCTCCCAAGAAGTGCCTTTGCTGTTAGTAAGCATCATTGTTTTTGCTCCAACTAATGGTGACCTTCTGTGCAACAGCACAATACATTGCCTGGTCCTGCCATTCTCACAGTCTTGGCTGTGTTTGAGCCCTTAGTTGCAAGCACTATGTCAAACCATTTCATTTGACATCTCCCTCTTTTTTGCTGATATCACCAAGCATGGTGTCTTTCTCCAGTGTCTCTTCTTAACATATTCCAAGTCTCACTATCCTCACTTCAAAAGAGCATTCTGCTGGACTTCCTCCTGGACAAGTTCATTTGTTCTACTGCCGGTCCATGGGAGGGTAAGGCAAAACATATTGCTATAACATTACAAAAACCTTTCTTCATCAAATATCACAATATGTGTAGTTATTGTTTCCTGACATATCCTCCATTTAGGTCTATATATTTCTGAAGGCAGGGTTATCATTTCTGTAACCCTTCTCCCAAAGAAGGTTATAGCCATGTTAAAATGGCAGTTTTGTCATCCTCCAGGGATTCAAAGTATGTTGTCTTAAAATGAGTTTGGAGAACAAACCAAATTTGCAAGGGACAAGATCAGGCATGTAGGGTGAACAGGATAAGACTCTGAATGAAATTCTCTCAGAACAGCCCTTGCTCCCCTGGAAGAATGAGCAGGTGTATTGCCATCATGGAAAAACAATTCTTCCATTCAATTTCTCTGGCTGTTTCTCGCCAATGCTGTTTTCAGTTTTGAAAAAGAAGTTTTCTTAAAATTTCTTCATAATACATCCCTGTGATCAAGATTACACCTTTGGAATTCCCAAAATCAACCCTTATAACCTTCTGAGCTAACCACTGTATGTTGAATTTAACTGGCCCAGCAGATCTCAGAAGTCACTATTTAGGTTGGAATTCTCCATCTGGATCCTATTGGTAATTATAAGACTCATTCTAGTTATAATCCATTTCATAAACTTCCATCTTACTTCAAAGACTGATGGGCACATTGACACCCAAGACAAAGCTTGCTGAGGAGGCCAAAATGGTCACTTAAAATTGAAAATGTTGGCACTCAAGACAAAGCTTGCTGAGAACGCTAAAATGTTCACTTAAAATTGAAAACGTCAAACTATTTGAAATCCCAGTTTCAGTACCTGTCACATCAATGGTAATTTTATGGTCTTCTTCCACAAATGTCTGGTTGTTAGCCAGAGTTTTTTCACTCATCAAGACTGATGGTCTTCCCACTCCTGGTTCATCTTTGACATTTCCCTGGCCTTCCTTAAAATGCTTGATCTATCTAAGAACTTTTGTCTTATGTGAGAGAGCAGTCTCATAAATTTGTTGTTAAAGCTTCAATGATTGGGAATATGTCTACTTGATTTAGTTAAAAAGTTAATATTAGCCCCTACCTCAAAGTGTTTTTTTTCCCATGGCACAAAATGAATCATTTGTTACATTTCTTAATCTCAGAAAGGTTTGGAATAATACATTTTTAAAAAGTACTCTATTCGTACTAATTTAAAATCTTTATGATAAATGTATGCCTTTGTTATATAATCTAGCCAGTTTAAAATAGTTTGATGAAGAGGCAAATATGAGGGTAATGTTACTTTTGAATACTGTGGAGTGATTTTCAAAAAGTAGATTTCAATATCTTCAGGGCTAATCATGTGTCCAAACCAGCTTTCAAAGTAACTATGATGAAAGTAATACCTTTTTAAAGAGAGAGTAGCAATTATTTTCAATGCCCTACTAAATGGCTAATTATGTAAGACAACATTTGCATTTAATTAATAAATTAATTCCAAAAGGGAAAAAAGCTATCTTTTTTATGAAGACCCCCTGGTGAGACTTAGACATGTATATTACTGAGAGAACTTGTTATAACCATACACTGATCAGAGATATGTTTAAACAGTCGTGTTTGGAATAAGCCCATGCATTTATGAATTGAAACCCTCATCGCAATATGTTTTTACTTACCCTTGTACTCAATATTCTGTACCAACATCACAATTCAAATATGTCAAATCTTCTTGTCTTTAATATCCTTAATACTTTCAACAGCTTGTTCAAGGCACTTTAAGCTCTTATTCTCAAGTATCTCAGAATTCTTTCAGCCTCTACTCACTACCTAATTCCAGTCCCTCTTCCCCAACTTTTTTTTGTTCTTTTGGTCTTTGTTACAGTTGTTGTTGTTAAGTGCCATCAGCTCAGAAATTTCTTAACAGATTGCCATCAAGTGGTTGCCTTTAAACAACAAAAATTTACCATCTCTTAGTTCTGAAACAGGTTGTCTGAATATAGGTGTTTTCAGGGCATGCTTTGTCTGAAGACTCTAGAGGAAGATCCTTTTCTGTCTCTCAGATTCTCTTAACTCCATGGTCACATAGCTGACTTTCCTCTGTCAGTCTCTGCTTCTCTTCTCCTCATTTGAAAGGACATCATTTATATTAGATTAGTATTCACCCTACTCCAGTATGACTTCATGCTAATTTAGCTAATAATATCTTCAAAGACCCCATATCCAATTAAAATTACATTCATATAGTTACCAGAGGTCAGGACTTTACGTAGTATTGGGGGAACTCTATTTGATCCCCAACAATATGAAAAAAAACAAGGAAAAATTGTTCCTATAAGCATTTTCTAAGTAGTTTACTAAGATAAACTTTGAACCATTCAATTAGAAAACCATACACATAGGATTGGTGGTAGTCAGTATATTGAAGCAGAACTTAGACTAAGTGATGTTTATAAATGTGAAACTATACTACATGATAGCTATGTGATACAAACTTATAGATATAGCTGTTGTTATTGTTGCTCAGTGCTGTCAAGTACAACCATAAAAATATGGCACAGAATAGTAAATGCATATTTTCAATATTAACATTTGATGGCGATGGTGTTCATATTATAATTCTGAGGATGTTTTTTGTATAAACAGATAATACACATATATAGTCATAAAATAGTCTTATTCTACCACCCTTTGGATCTTAAGAACCTTGGTTCTTATTTTGGAAGAAAGAAGATACAGATCTGTAGAAGAGATTATATGAAGAGTCTACTCTAATTGAATTGGAAGTATCATTATGAATTCATGTGATAGTATATTTTGAAATTGCTCTTTTAATGCAAGTCAATAAAGAGACCAAGATGTAATGAAAAATCAGATATCAATGAAAAATCCTAACAACCACATATGATCTTCAAATGCCATTTTTCAATAAAAGAAGCAGGAGAGCTTCTTGGAGAAATTCCTTTCCTTAAGCAGGAAACATATCTTGACATACCAGAAAATTAGGAAGCTATCAGAGATTACTAGTGTTATGCCAGAAAGACATTAACTTCAATGGAATCAAATTATAATTGGTTGATACCTATCAAATATGTTTAATTCCATGAATTCTTAAAATATTTATAAGATAACAAATTAGTCACATTTTGTGCATAAAAAGATCAATTCATTATCTGGAAAAACAGATATAAATGGAAAGAATTGAACATGTATCCTTCCTCTCCTATATGAATAAAATTACTAGGTGGCCAAACAATAAAGGCAAACACCAAACCCATTGCATCAAGTTAATTGTGATATAGAATGACCCTGTAGGATGGAGGAGCGATGTCCCATAGGGTTTCCAAGGTTATAAATTGTGATAGAAGCTAAGTGCCACCTTTTGCACCTGTGTGATAGCTGGTAGGTTCAAATTCTGTTTCAATTAATAGCCAAGTGCTTCAATTGCTGCACAGTCAGGACTCCTTAACAAATAATTCTTGGTATTAAGTGCTGAGGAGTCAGTTCCCACTCATAGAGACCCTATAAAGGGTTATAATGGAGTCCCGATGTGGCACTGTAGGATAAGTACTGGCCTGTTAACCACAAAGATAATGGTTTAATCCCACTAGCCATTTCTTGGAAACCCTATACAGGGTTGCTATGATTTGGAACCAACTCAATAGCAGTTAACAAAGACATTTTTAAAATATTCTCTTAACTCAAGTCAATAAACAGACCAAGATGTAATGAAAAATCAGGTACCAATGAGAAATCCTAGCAACCACATGTAATCTTGAAATGCCATTTTTTATTAAAAGAATCTGGAGAACTTCTTGGAAAATTTCTTAAGTACTTGTGAGTTGGTTTTGACTCATACTGACCCTGTTTAGGGTGCAGGGTTTCCAAGGAGCAACTAGTGAGTTTGAACTGCCAAAAGAAATAATAGATCCATTTTGGAAGAAGTGTAGCCAGAGTGCTCCTTGGAGGCCAAGATGGTCAAATTTCGTCTCTCATACTTTGGACATGTTGTCAGGAGGGACCAGTCAATGGAGAAGGGTATCATGCTTGGTAAGGTGGAGGGTCAGAGTAAAAGAGGAAGAACCCCAAAGAGATGGATTGGCCAAGTGGCAGCATCAATGGACTCAGGCATGGAAACAGTAGTGAGGTTGCTGAGCAAATAATACGAGAGGCTGGGTTCTATGAAGAAAAACGTGGCATCAGGATTGGAGGAAGACTCATTAACAACCTGCGATATGCAGATGATACAACCTTGATCGCTGAAAGTGAAGAGGACTTGAAACTTTTACTTATGAAGATTAAAGAGCACAGCCTTCGATATGGATTACATCTCAATGTCAAGAAAACAAAAATCCTCACCACTGGACCAATAAACAACATTCTTAACAATGGAGAAAAGATTGAAGTTGTCAAGGACTTCATTCTTCTTGGATCAACTATCAACACTCGCGTAAGTAGCAGTCAAGAGATCAGACGACGTATTGCACTGGGCAAATCTGCTGCACAGGAACTTTTTAAAGTGTTGAAGAGCAGAGATGTCAGCTTGAGGACTAGGGTGCGCCTGACCCAGGCCATTGTGTTTTCAATAGCCTCATATGGATGCGAAAGCTGGACAGTGAATAAGGAGTATTGTAGAAGAATTGATGCCTTTGAGTTGTGGTGTTGGAGGAGAATACTGAGGGTGCCATGGACTGCCAAAAGAACCAATAGATCTGTTTTGGAAGAAGTGCAGCCAGAATGCTCCTTGGAGGCCAGGATGGCTAAGCTTCGTCTCTCCTACTTTGGACATGTAGTCCGGAGGAAACAATCATTGGAGAAGGGTGTCATGTTTGGTAGGGTGGAGGGTCAGAGAAAAAGAGGAAGACCCCCAATGAGATGGATCGGCCAGGTGGCATCATTGATGGACTCAGGGGTGGCAGCGGTGGTGAGGTTGGCCCAGGATCGAGCATTGTTTCGTTCTGCTGTGCATGGGGTCGCTATGAGTCGGTTCCGACTCGATGGCACCTGACAACAACAACAAATGGGCCAGAACCCACTCGATGGCACTCAACAACAATAATATATATACTTTTTTGTTGTTTTGGAGTCCTGTTGTGGTGCTGTGGGCTAATGCACTGGACTGTGAGGTTGGTTTTGAACTGCAAGGTTGGAAGTTCAAGCTCACTAGCCGCTACTCAGAAGCCGTATACAGTTGCTATAAATCAGAACCAACTCAACAACAGCAATCCGTTGTTGTTCAAGCCGACTTTTCAGTACAGTGCATTAACAAATAATGCCACATCAGGACTCCAACAACAACAGTAGCAATACACACACACACACATATATCACACACACACACACACACACACACACACACACACACATATATATATATATGTATGTATTCATGGAGAGAAAGAGAATAAATATATATATAGAGAGAGAAGTTTATTATCAAGGAAAGAGCTTACAATCACAGATCCTCAGTGAAAGAGCGAGAGTCTATCCCACATGTCAATTTTATTGAGAGCAGGCAACACCCTTAAGGAAACATCCCTTCAACTGATTGGCTGTTCATAACCACTCACCACAGAGTGAACTATGCCTGTATTAGGTGTCATCACCATGGAAATAAACACATCCCAACTATTAAACCTCTGGAAATCCTGGCCTAGTCAAGTTGACACAAATCCCTAACCATTACAGAGGGGATTGCAATTATTGAGATGAAACAAAGTGTATGATTTCTTGAATGTAAGACTGATAATCTTGCCTGTAAACCTTCACTCAAGTCACAATAAAAATAAATCCTTACAACTAGACAAAGAAATAGCATCATGATAAATGAAGAAAAGATTAAAGTTATCAAAGACTTCATTGTGCTCAACACTCATGGAAGAAACAGTCAAGAAATTAAAGATGCAGCACATTAGGCAAAT
This sequence comes from Chrysochloris asiatica, assembly GCF_000296735.1. Classification (NCBI taxonomy): domain Eukaryota; kingdom Metazoa; phylum Chordata; class Mammalia; order Afrosoricida; family Chrysochloridae; genus Chrysochloris; species Chrysochloris asiatica. The sequence goes on along the minus strand of NW_006408938.1, from coordinate 835,292 downwards.
CTGCTGCAAAGACATATTTAAATTATTCAAGTACAAAGATACCGCTTTAAGAACTAAGGTACACCTGATTCAAACTATGTTATTTTCAATTGCCTCATATAATTGCCTCATGTAAATGGTGGGCAATGAATAAGGAAGACTGTAAGAGAATTGATACATTTGAGTTAACAGTGTTCAAGAAGGTACCATGGACTGCAGAAGAATCAACAAATCTGTTTTTATGATGGCAGTACTTTATCTCTCATACTTCTAAACTATTATCAGGAGGGACCAGTTACTGTAGAAGGACATTAGGCTTGGTAAAGTGGAGGGTCAAAGTGAAAACGGAAGACCCCCAGCAAGTTGGGTTGGCATAGTGGCAACAGCAACAGACTCCAGCATAACAACAATTGTGAGGTTGGCACAGGGCAGGGCAGTGTTTTGTTTTGTGTGCACAGGGTCACTATGAGTTGAAACCATTTTTTGTTGTCTACTAACAACAACAAAAATCTCGGTGCCACTCACCTATAGATTTCCCTACTGTTTTGGCTTGTGTGGTGCTATTGTGCTGGAAGCTATGCTACCACTATTTTAAATATCAATAGGTTATACATGTTGGACAGGTTTCAGTGGGTGGAACTTCTAGAATAAGACAGACTTGGAAGGAAAGGCAGACCACTTCTGAAAGGTTAGCTATTGAAAACCTTATGAATAGAAGGCAAATACTGTCTTTTTTTAACTAATTCCAGTTTTCTTAGATTCATACTTAGTACATTCTATTTTCTAATGTGTGTTTGCACCTCATTTTGAGTTGAGCTCAGTCAGAACAGAATATGGAGATCCTTAAAGTTTTATTCCATTCATATCACCATGGTCAACTCCACTGTGAGGAGGCAGCTCTTCCCCAGTAATATTTTGAATGTCTTCCACCCTGAAGATCTCATCTTCCAGCTTTATAGCTGATAGTATTCTGCAGCTATTCATAATGTTTTCATCTTCTGGTAGTGCATCTGACAGTGTTTTGCTGCTTTCCATGAGGTTTTCAGTGGCTACAGATTCAGAAGTTGTCTACTCTACTTTTTCCTAATTCATTTTAGTCTGGAAGCTCAGCTGCAACCTATCCACCATAGGTGAACCTGCTGATATTTAAAACTCCAGTGGTATAGCTTCTAGCATCACAGCAGCATGCAAGCCACAGATGACAAACTGACAGGCAAATGGTGGTATGATACTTTATTGTATTTTTGTTAGGTGCCATCGAGTCAGTACTGACCCATAGTGACCTTATTTATTCACAGCAGAACTAAACATTGCCCAATCCTGGGCCAACCTCACTACTGATGACAGTTTAGGATGGTGTAAATATTTTATTCACCTTAAAGCTGTTGATTGTTATTACATGGTGGACACATCATGTGACTTTACACTTGTTCATTAAAAGATTTTAAGTAGATATAAAAAATCAGGCTTACAACAAAAGTCTGTTGCCAACTGGCTGAATGTTGGTGCATGATTAAACAAATGTCTGCCATTCTCTGGATGCCAATCTTTACCTGGCACTTTTAAATTAGCCACATTTCACACTGTTTTCCCAGAAAGTGGGCTGTGACAAAGAAATTGGCTCTAACAAGGTTGAAGATAAGTGTGGAGTCTGTGGAGGAGATAATTCCCATTGTCGAACTGTGAAGGGGACATTTACCAGAACTCCAAGGAAGCTTGGTAAGATGAGTTTTCTATACACTTAGTATATTTCTTAGACTTTGTACTTTTGGGAAGCACTATTTTTTAGAATGCATCAATTTTTAATAAACATAACAAAATATTATCATATGATTTCTTTTTAGCGAATTATTTATTTTTATTTTTTAAGTAACTATTAATATCATTCTGACTCTATTCATACTCAGTAGCATCTATGATGAAAAATGGCTACTTGAAAGAACAAATAAAATAATTAATTGTGGTAGTAAGATAATATTTATTTGACTTACAGTTTTATTAATATGCACTAGATATAATTATTAGAATTGATACTATTTTGAGTTTTAATTTGCACATAAATGGAGAATCAAAAGTTAAAGTCACAAAATATTAGACATACAATCTTTTAAATGTTGCATCAGTTAGCCTATTTTATTATTTAACTTTGTCATTTTTTTTTTTGCCTTCCCCATTACCCAAGTTAATATGCATCTACCCTCTAGTTAATGATTTGCTTCCCTTCCCCTCCCATCCCTGTTGTTGTTGTTGTTGTTAAGTGCCTTAGAGTCAATTTTGACTCATAGTGACCCTGTATAGTTTCCAAGGCTGAAATCTTTACGGGAACAGAAAGCCGCATGTTTGTCATGGAGCAGCTGGTGGACTGAGACCACCAATCTTGTGGTTCACAGTTCAGAGCTTATCCTCCAGAGCTACTTGTAGAATGTAGTATGAAATATAGTGTGAATATAATTTCTTGACTTTCTATATGAGTGGTCTCTTAGCATATGTTGTTAAGTGCTGGCGAGTCGCTTCCGACTCATAATAACCCTGTGTAGGGTTTCTAAGAAACGACTGATGCTTTTAAACTGCTGACTTTACAGTTCAAATTGCTTGAGATCCAGTGCTTATCCTACACCACCATATCATATCAGAAGGCTTTAAATATTCATGGAAAAATGGAATTAAAAGATAATGGAATTTTCCCAGAAACTTTCTAAGTCCCTTGTAGTCATTCGTTTGTTATTGATTAATTTAATTCAGTGTCTTTTATTTTAAAAGTGAACAAGTCTATCATATCTGTAAATTGAAGATACGTGTTTTACATAGCTTTAAAAATTATATTAAAATTTGAGCTATAACCAAAAATAACCTGAGATTTAATTGCTTATAAAACCCAGGTGGTACAGTGGTTAATTAAGTGCCTGGGTGATTACTAAAAAGTTGGCAGTTGAAACCCACCTGTGTCTCCGTGGGAGAAAGGCGTGGAGATGTTTCCATAAACACTTACAGCCTTGGCGATCCTAGGGGGCGCTCAGTCCTATATGGTTATTATGAGTTAGATTATCTCAAAGTCAAAGCCTTTTTGCTTGTTCTTGAATAATTGCTTATGTGAGTGAACTTTTATTATTATTTTTGTGAATTAACTGATAGTTTACATGGGAGTACATCAGTTTTACACTCATCCCATCGTGTTTCATTTCATTGCAATGATTACAATCCTCTCCATGCATCATCATTCAAGAGTATTTGCTTCTATTCCCCCTGTTGTTGTTTTTTTATTTTTTGATGTACACCAAAACAGTGAGTGAACTTCTATTCTTGTTTCCTATTAAATGACCTAGACTTAGGGAGATACTCATCAGGTGAAGCAAATAATATCCTCACACAACATATAATATGCAAAGTTCCATATTTTCATAATTAATCATTCAAATTGTCATGAAGATTTGGATGCATACATTCATTAACAAATAATTTTTCCAATTTGCAATCAATATTATTAAGTGATTGAATCATTATTTATTGGGGAAATGTTTTTGGCATTCAACATTTAAAAATAATTTGATGTGGTGCCTCCTTCTAGAAGCTTCTGTTATGTTTTCTAAAGCATTGTCAGAACAGTTTCTAATAGAATGACAGAAAAACAATAAATGAAAAACAAAGAAAAGAAGTCTGGGTTACTTTAAGCATATTGTTGAGATAATAATGTTTCCTTTTAGAATAAAAAGGAAGTATAAAAATACCTAGTTTTTATCCAAGTAATTTTCTTAATTCTTTCTACTGCCATTTTACCCCAACTGTCCAACTTACACCAATTGCAGACACATCAGCTTTACTGTATTTACAATAGCAGAGTTAAAGGACTCTATTCCAATATGTCTTTAGATACTCCCTAGTTACTGATGTCTTTGCTATGCCTATGTGATCATTTCTACTACGTCTTATACCTTGCAAATTGTTTTAAAACATATTTTAGAAAGCAAATATTTACATTCAGGTTGATAATAATAGTTTAATAAAGCAAATAAAACTAGAATTATATGCATTATATTATGATTTTGGCAGAGGTGAATGTATGTTTCTTCATCTGATTTTGAAATCATTTGCTATACTTTCTTTGTTGGAATTGCATCTTAATTATTTTCTTTTGAGTGAGAAACAATTTATTTTGATTTATTTCCAAATCGAATTAGTATAAGGAAAAAGCTAATTGCTACAATCATTTTTTCTGTACTATGTGTAATATGAGATTGTGGCATTGTTTTTCAGATCCCTCCAAAATTATGCTAATCCTGTGACTCAAAGATCAGAAGAAGTGGAGATAGCTTCTATCAGTCATACAGCTCCAGGCTGTTTAAAGTTAACCTAACATCCACTTCTTGGCAATAATGTCATCACAGTTATTCAATAGACTAATTAACCTTTTCCAACAGGAAAACAATTAAGCAAGAGGTGCCAAAAAGAATTCAAGTTGCTGGAAAATGAAATCTGCAAGTATTCAACTTCCAATAACATACATCATTTTGAATTCATGCTTAGTCTTACTTTCATTGACTATTAATAGTTTATTGGTATTAGCTATGATGATGCTAAGCACTTGACTGCTAAATGAAAGGTCAGCAGCTCAAACCCACTGGCCTATCCAATAAAAACTGAAGCTATCTACTTCTGTAAATATTTACAGGCTAAACTAAGGAGCAGTTCTACTCTGTCCTACAGGGTCACTAGGAATGGACTTGATGACCGTGGGTTTAGCTATTGTAATTGCATTTTTGTTTCAACATAAGAAAATGACAGAGTATATTTTATATCTTACCTTAATAAAATATCTATGACTTATAATATAGTCAATGAAACAACAAGACTTTGGTAAACATGAAACCTCCACTAACTAAAGACATTCTATTTAAGGGAAGACAAGAGGCGCTTTCACTTTACCCAAAGGAGCTCGCAATATTTCTCTTGCTGAAACAAGGGAAGCTAAAAATGTACTGGGTAAGTTGTAATAAAATGCAGAAAGACGGGCATCCATAAATGGCATCAAGCTGTTTTGCTGTACTTGGCAACAAGCATGTTACTTCTAACCATTGCATAGTCAGGCAAACATGGTGCATTTCATGTGTTGCACTTTCCCCCAGGTTAAAGTACTGACAACCATGGTGCCCAAATTTCTACACCAGTTAGCTAAAACAGTAATAAACATTATGAAAAAGTTAGATAAATCCATTCTTAGTTAAGTACAAAGAACAGATACTTTCCTTTTTCTGATTTTCATCAGGAATATATATATATAAATATATAAATAGATATATAGATTAGATAGATAGATAGA
>NW_006408938.1:822906-829899 GCF_000296735.1 Chrysochloris asiatica | reverse complement strand
AGATAGATAGATAGATAGATAGATCATTGAGTTCCTACCAATTCTCATTGTATAACATGAGGGTTAGTCAAAAATGATACTCAATTAATCAAGTTTTAGAAAAGACAAATACATAAAATTTCAACATAATCTCCTTGCTTTTTAATACACTTTTTCTGTTTCTCAACAAGGTTTCATACTCCCTTATTAAAAAATGTTCTAGGCTGACCCATGAGCTATGAATGCACTGCTGTCTTCGCTTCTTCATCAGAGGTGAATCTTCATCCTCGAAGGGCTGCTTTCAGGAGACCAAACAGGTGGAAGTTTGATGGAGCAAGATCAGGACTATAGGGAGGTTGCTTCACACCTCAAAACAAAGTTTTTGCAGTGTCAACAGTGTGGGTAGATGTGGGTGGACACGCATTGTCATGCAAGATCATAATGCCCTTGGATAGCAGTCCTCTGCATTTAATGTGAAGTTTACTCTTGAGCTCTTCAGTGAGCATCTCACTGTAATGAGTACCATTGATTGTTGAAACTTTTCCTGATAGTGTTCCAATACTGGCCTTTGAAAATCCCAGAAAACTTGTAAGCATTATTTTTTGCAGCTGATGGTTGACATTTGAACTTTTTGTTGGTTGACGATTGAGGATGTTTCCATTCCAAACTCTGCCATTTACTCTCAGGCTCATAGTGTTGAATCCATGTGTGTCAACAGTAATGATTTGTTAAAAACTTTTACCTTCCTTTGAGTATCCATCCAAATTTTGTTTGCAGACATTGAAACACATCTATTTATGGTCTTCCCTGAGTTGTTTTGGTATCCATCTCACACGACCTATACAAGATCAAAGTCTATTGTAGATTATTTCATAGGCAGAGCAGTGGCTGATTTGCAAAAGAATTGCCACATAATCCACTGTCACTCATCTATTCGATAAAATCATTTCGCATGCACAGTGATATCATCAGCCATGGACATGGATGGGCATTTTAATATAACTGGAATGTGCATAATTTTGACTCACCCTCATATATGAAATTAATGTTTCATAATCCACCAAAGGTGCAAATTACATAATCTTCCTGAATTTAATTATTTTTCTGATGAAAATGAGATATAATATCTTGAGCTCTCTATTTGACTTATTGTTGATCTTAATGGTAGTACCTTAGTTGTAAGATTTCATAAGATTATTTTTAGTAGATGTGGTAATACTAGTAAGGCCTAGCCATTTATAGCATTGTATGTGATAGGACTGATATATGATTTTAAAACTAAAGGCAGTCATTTAAGCATATTAGTTGTTGTAGTTGTCTTGGAAGAATAGGGTCAAGGTGCATATAAATGCAGGGTACAGCATAACTTGCCAACATTTTTTAATCAAATGATTTGGTCAATATATGAGTCCTGGTGGAGGATTGGCTAAAACCCTTGGCTGCTAACTGAAAGTTTAGCATATCAAACTTGGGAGGAAGTTGTGGCAGTCTGCTTGCATAAAGATTTACAGCCTGGGGAACCCTTTGGGGGCACTTCTACTTTGCGACATAGTTGAAATTGACTCTCAGCAGTGGGTTTGGGTTTTGGGGTTTGGTCAAACCCACGACATGTGTTTTAGAAGATTCCCAACATATAACATATTTAAGGCTTTAAAATTATTGATTCCAAGAAAACTGAGCTACTTACTGATTATTCTTTTGTAATTTCTTTAAAATGAAGAAGGCTGTTTTAAGTATGAAAATATTTTATTGATTAGATGCTTAACTATCTATACTTGCTACTTAAGCTATAAAACACTATATAGACAGTTAAAATACCTTAAGAATTTATTGCCAACTATGTACACACACACAATGGCTGCATTACAAAATGAGAGTTTGAAATAGAATCACATAGCATAGCATAGGAAATTATAGCATTGACTTAGTTTTTGATACATTTCACAGATCAACACCATATAAATATCTCAATAGTTGGTAACAGAACTAACCTTTTTCCTCCTCTGAAAAAAAAATGCCCCCTAGTCTCATGCCAGATGTCACAAAAACTACCAATGCTTTGAAATAATTCCTGAAACGGCTTCTTTTTATTTATGGATGCCCTCTTCTGCATACTGGAGCAGTAATAATGTAGTGCTCTACTAACCATGGTTGTTGCTTTTTTTTCTTTGCTTCCTCCAATATTTACTACACATGTAAAGGGTACCTTAAGATGTTTGATATCCCCCCTGGTGGTAGACATGTGTTAATCCAAGAAGACGAGGCTTCTCCTCATATTCTTGGTAAGTGTTTCTTACCTTACGGCTCTGCTTTACCATGCATTTAAACGTAAGTTATTTATATACATATATGTGTGTGTATATGTATATATGTACACATGTATGTGCACATAGTATGTGTATACATACATAAACACATGTATATGTAATTATTACAATTACATGTAAGAGCATTAATTTAATGCAGTGTAGTTTTTGTTGGTCATTTCTCCCAGCTATTCTTAATTTAAAACAAGAATATCCAACACTAAACCTTTTATTTAGGAGTCCTGGTATGACACTGTAGGATAAACAGTGGAGCATTAACCACAAGGTTGGCGGTTCAAACCCACTGGCTGTTTCTTGGAAACCCTGTACAGAGTTGCTATTAGTCAGAACTGACTTGATAACATCTACAGCAACAACAGTAAAACTTTGATTTGGGATGGAACCCAAGATTGATTCACTATTGCATGAGGCAAAAAATCATGTGAAAAGTTTGCATTTGTTATATTTTTTTTTCCCACCTGCATTAAGGAGCTCTGGTAGCGTAGTGGTTACGAATCGGGCTGCGAACCTTAAGGTCAGTGGTTCGAAACTACCAGCTGCTCCGCGGGAGAAAGATGAGGCTTTCTACTCCCATAAGGATTTACACCCTTGGAAACCCTGTACAGGGTCGCTATGGGTCGGAACCGACTCGACGGCACTTAACAACAACAACAACAAGAAAAATAAGTATGCTACTGAAATGCACAATATTAAGGAGTAATGAAAAAATTGGAGTCCTAGTATGGCAATGTAGGATAAGCACTGGACCATGAAGTCGGTTTGAACTGCAAGGTTGGTTGGTGATTCAAACTCACCAGCCGTTCCTTGGAAACCCTATACAGGGTCACAATGAGTTGGAACTGACTTGATAGCACTTAACAACAACAACAATATCAGAAATATTTGCCATGTTTTTACTGACAAATGAGTTCTGATATTTTAGTTGCTGCTATACTGTATACCTTTCCCTGATTTTAATTGCATTTTAACTTGTTTGGCTGAAATGCAACCACTTTTTTCATGTGAATTTTCCTAGTCTAATATTAAACTTTTCCTAAATATCTGACATGTGTTAGGTTTCTGACTGACACATGCATTTCCATTTGCTTGGCTGTTTAGAATTTCCAAGTTAAGATTCTTTTCCTCCTTATGAGAGAGTTATATAGAAATGCTGCTTTAAAGGAGTTTATACTGAAAGTGTAAGAACAAGTATAAACAGGTAAGTAATAAGAAGAAAGATATCATCTGTCAGCACCATAAAAATTTGTAGCAGATTGCCTCTTTTCATGTGTGACTTATGAAAAAATTTATTTTATGGTGTTTTATAAAATTATGGGTTTAAAAAATATATATCTAAATTGTATACACTGCTAGATGAAACATCAGTATAACCGTTAGCCATAGTTCTATTTGAAGTAATTAAAATTCCTTATTCTTCAACCTAGAGTTCAGATGATTATCTCTGGAGGATTTAGATTAAACTCAAGGGAAGTAATACTATTTAATTAAAATTAATCATGTTTTCTAAGTATTTTCAGGAATGGTAATAATTTATGCAATTTTTTGTAACTTCTCATTAAATGCTGATAAACACCTCCAACATTTTCAGCATTATTTATCATTTTTTATCCATAACAGGAAGCTTTTTTATTTTATAATTTATAGTATATCTGTAATACATTAAGAATTCAACCAATGGTAAGCGGCTTTTTCTAGTCATATAACGTGATGTGTTTTGGAATCTTGTCATTGAAAGAGTTAAATTATTTACTTGCCTGAAAATTAGTTCAAATATCTTCTTCTTGTTGTTTTGTGCTGTGGAGTCGGTTCTGACTCATAGCGACCCTCTACAGGGTTTCTGAGGCCGTAAATCTTTACCAGAGCAGAAAGCCTCATCTTTCTCCAGCAGAACAGCTGGTAGTTTTGAACTGCTAACCTTAAGGTTCGCAGCCCAATCCATAACCACTATGCTACCAGAGCTATGTACCTACAAGTATTTTGAGCAACTTCAAAGCAATACTCAGTAAAGTGAATGAGCCATTATTTTACATGTTGCCTTAATATAAATGCTTTATATTAATTATTGGAGAAGTATCTACTGTTTTCAAATAGTCTGAGCTTCCAGGATGCATGAGTTACAAACAATTAATCTCTTTGACAGTGTTTTCAAATTGTCAGTATGTGCTAATATTGTTTCTTTTCATTTAAATATCTTCTTATTGTTTTTGACTAGTTAGAAATGGTAAATGAAAGTTCTGAATGCCTGATGAAGGAAATGGGAGTCATAGCAGACTTAACACTCATTTAGATTATTTTGATGCTAATAAAGAAACATGATGTTACTGTGATAGATTTACTATGGATCTTCAAAGCTGTCATATGATAAGATAAAATGTATTCTGGCTACTATTTTTCACCCTCTAGCTATTAAAAACCAAGCTACAGGCCACTATATTTTAAATGGCAAAGGGGAGGAAGCCAAGTCTCGGACCTTCATAGATCTTGGTGTGGAGTGGGATTATAACATTGAAGATGACATTGAAACTCTTCACACCGATGGACCCTTACATGACCCAGTTATTGTGTTGGTATGTGGCATTGTGGACTTAATGTGTAGTTGGGGTAATTTATAATTTAATAGTTAATGAATTTATAATTTCATAGCTAATTAATCTACAAACACTTTTACCTTGAATGATGATTGTTTAGTTGCTTGTTTTTATAAATCCATTTATCTGTCCCTACCTGGTGTGGCACTGTGGATTAATGTGCCAGACTGCAAAGCCATTTGAACTGCAAGGTCGGCAGTTCAAGTTCACCTCGGAAACCCTATACAGGGTCGCTATGGGTTGGAACTGACTGGACAACACCTCACAACAACAACAATAACCTCATATGCATGTGAAAGCTGGACAGTGAATAAAGACCATAGAAGAATTGATGCTTTTGAGTTATGGTGTTGGAGGAGAATATTGAAAGTGCCATGGGCTCCCAAAAGAACCAACAGATCCGTTTTGGAAGAAGTGCAGCCAGAGTGCTCCTTGGAAGGCAAGATGGCCAAAGTTCGTCTCTCATACTTCAGACATATTGTCAGGAGGGATCAGTCGCTAGAGAAGGATATCATGTTTGGTGAGGTGGAGGGTCAGAGAAAAAGAGCAAGACCCCCAATGAAATGTATTAGCCAAGTGGTAGCATCGATGGACTCAAGTGTGACAACAGTAGTGAGGTTGGCCTGGGATCGGGCAGTATTTTGTTCTGCTGTGCATAAGGTCGCTATGGGTCGGTACCGACTTGATGGCACCTTACAATAACAATGACAACATTTTTTGTGAAATTTTATTTTGTAACATTTTATTGTGCATTCATTATACCCTAACACTACAGTACATAGTTTTAAGTTCAGCAATCAGCTACATTTTTAAAGATATCAAGAGAAGAAGAATAGATTTTTGTTTTTACCCAGATATTTACAATTCCTGGTTCACTTTCTTCCTTCCCATAGATTTATTTTCCACCTGATACCATTATCTTCAGCATAAAGAACTTTCTTTAGCATCTCTTACGATATATGTGATAATAATGAATTCCCCCAGCTTTGGATTATGTAGAAATGTTTTTATTTTGCCCTCATATTTAAAGGATTTATTCACTAGGTATCAAATTTGGGGGTGCTATGTTTTTTGTTTGTTTGTTTCCTTTGAGACCATAAAATTTATTTTTGTATTATCTTCTGGATTCCAACATTTATGATGGGAAATCAGACTCACTTATATGGCTGCTCTGCATGTAATGCGTTATTTTCTTTTGACTGTTCTTTTAATATTATCTTTCTCTTAATAATTTCACTATGACTTGTTTAGGTGTTGTATCTTTTGTATATATCTTGCCTAGGGTTCACTGAAATTCTTGATTCTGTAAATAAATGTTTTTGCTAAATTTGGATAAATTCCCCACTATGTTGTTGTTGTTGTTGTGAAATGCCATTAAGTCAGACCCAATCCACTCGGAAACTTTATACAGGGTCATTAAGGGTTGGAACCGACTCAACAGCACTTAACAATAACAACATATGGTTTCTGAGGAACATCTGGTGAGCTTGAACCACTGACCTTCTGGTTCAAACCAATTTTCTAGTACAGCACCACACCAGGACCCCATTATGTTATAAGATACTATTTTTGATCCCATCTCTCCTCTCTTTCTGGGACTCACAAGTCTCTTGGTCTCTGCTCGTTATTTTGCAATCTTCCTTTTTTCTATGTTCTTTAGATTAGATTTTTTTCTGTTAAACTGTGTTCCGGGTTACTGACTATTTATGGATTCCCAATGGTGTGGCACTATAGGATAAAGCACTGGACTGCAAGGTCAGTTTGAACAACAAGGTTGGTGGTTCAAACTCACCAGCCATTCCTCAGAAACCCTAAATAGGGTCTCTGTGAGTTGGAATCGACTTGACAGCTCTTAACAACAATGTGCCATTAAGCCTATCCAGATTTTTTTAAATGGTTCAGTTACAGATGATACACTTTTCTCCTTCAGAAAAAAATTTTTTTTTCATTTCTATTCCCTTGCTGATACTTCTATATATGTTCAATCTGTTTTTTCTAATTTTCTTTTTAAGTTAGGTCTTCATGGCACTAGTGTCTGTTGGCTGATTTTTTTTCTTGACTGTATGTCACACTTTCTTGCTTCTTACATTTTTTTTTTT
>NW_006408938.1:791306-822806 GCF_000296735.1 Chrysochloris asiatica | reverse complement strand
TTTTTTTTTCAATTTTATTCTCACAGGAAGCTAAATTATTATTAGATCTTCTGATCCTATATAAGGAGCCATCATGGTCTCAATGGTTAAACACTTGATGCTTGCTAACTGAAAGGTTGATGTTTCAAACCCACCCACTCCCCCATTCTGTGGGAGAAAGACCTGATCTGATATGCTTTCATAAAAATTAAAGCTAAGACAATCCTAAGGGGCAGTTTCACTCTGTCAGAATTGACTTGACGGCACCCAACTGCAGCTATGAATCCTGTGCTGTTGTTGTTGTTGTTCATTGCTGTTGAGTTGATTCTGACCCATAGCGACCCAGTATGCAGTTTCCAGGGAGTAGCTGGTAGGTTTGAACTGCTGATCTTGTAATTTGCAATCTAGTGCTGATCCTACAATGCCAAATCAGTTTCCAATCCTGAGAAACCTGGTTTTAGTAATCAGGACTGGCCCAATTAGATTTTTTCCTTATTCTTATGACATGGCCATCCTGGAGTCTTAACTGAATACATGAAATGTTGCTGCAACCTGTCTACCCTAGCTGTTTCAAAAAATAAGTCTCTCAGACTGACTGATCTCCAGTATCTCTGTATCACTCCTAGGCCTTCAGCAGACACTCACTGGTAGGATTTGGCTTTCCTGAGGATGCACAGACCAGCTCTCAGTAAAAGACCCATACAGATGTCTAAGTCAGCTCTCTATGCAGTTCCTCTTCTTTAATATCCATCATGCAAGTTCCAAACTGCTGGGATCCCTGCCTCTTCACTTCACTGAGACTGCTGTGCTTGGCAGGGGCTCATCTTCCTAATGCATGGCCTAAAACCTCTCCCTAGTCTGCATATTTCTTTTCTCACAGTAGCTTTTGCCCTGTGATCTCTGTTATTCATTGCCAAAGAAGCAATTATCTCCTATATTCTGCTCAGCTTTTTAGTTCTCAGTTTAAGGAATGTAAATCCATTATGCTCTCAAGGATGAAAGCAGAAGACACCTACTTGAATTGAAATGTATTATTGGATCCAATGTACAAATTGTATAGGCTTTTCTCTAAAAAGTACTTCACCACTTGTCTGTCGGTTTGTCATACTGTGGTGGCTTGCATATTGCTGTGATTCTGGAACCTATACACTGGTATTTTAAATACTGCCAGGATCACTCATGGTGGACAGGCTTCAGCTGATCTTCCAGACTAGATAAACTAGGAAGAAGGAGAGATGGACTTCTTCCAAATATTTAGTCACTGGAAACCTTATGAATAGCAATGGAACACTGTTAGATAGCTCCAGAATATTGAATATTGAAATATGATGAAAAGCACCAAAAGATTGTCAGATATTGTGCCACAAGATGAGCCCCTCAGGTTGGAAGTCACTCAAAATACACAGAAATCGAATTGAATACATCTGTGGAAAGTAACAATGGAAGAGCTCCGTATCATCAGTCAAAACAAGGGAAACTGTGGAACAAACCATCAATTGTTCAATCTTTTGTCCATTAAAAAAAAAAAAATTATGAATGCATTTATTTCCATTCAAAGGATATACTTACGTTGCTGATATTATCCACAGTTAAATTTATTTTTTTTAAAGCTTTTATTGTGAAATGAGTGATAATTTACATGGGAGAATATCAGTTTTGCTCCTATTCTATAGTGTTTTGTTTCATTCGTTGCAATTATTACAATCCCCCCCCATGCATCATCATTTAGCAGTATTTGCTTCTAATCTGTTTTATTTATTTATTTTGATGTACACAAAAACACAGAAGAATATGTAATCATTTAAACAACCAAAGGGCACATTCTGCAAGCCAGGCTCCTGGCCGCCAGCACACAGCCTTTCTCTTTCCATTGGTCTATCTATAGTCCTCAGCTGCTCTATCTCTCCGTGTCCTCATCTCTGCCTCCATCTCTGATGTTGCTGCTTCTCCACTCATGCTTTTCTCTCCTGATAGTATTAGGGTCTTCTACTTTTGCCCATTTTTCATTTTATTATTATTTTTTTGACTGAGTTTTGAGAGGCCTCTGCGAAAGCTGTGATTTGGGAATATTTCCCCCCCTGTCTATAGTTGGGCTTTTCACTATTTTAATGGTACATTTCACAGAGCAAAATATTTTTAAAATATGCTGAAGTTCAGTATACCAATATTTTTTCTGTTATTAAACTATTTATTGGCTTTAAGAATATTTTTTTTTGTCTAGCTAGAAGTGAAAATATTTTCTCTTGTATTATTTTTTAAGGAGAGGGGTAAAAATGTTAGAGTTGACATTTACATTTAGATTTTTAAACATTTTTAGTTAATTTTCATGTAGATTTATGTAAATGATAGGCTGGTTTGTTTTGTATACAGATCCTTGTATTAATTACCTATTATTACTAGCAAATTGAGTTTTGATGTGGTGCTGTAGGATAAGTACTGAACTGGTAATGGCAAGATTGACAGTTCAAACCTCCAGTCACTCACAGAAACCCTATAGAGGATCTTTTCAGTCAGAACTGTCTGGACAGCACACAACAACAACTAGGAAATCATCCCATACACAGTGGCTAAAAACTGAAAACATTTTTTTACCTCACAGACTTGGTAGGTCCAGAATCTGAAAACAGCTTACGTGAGTCATTCTGGCTCAGAGTATCTCATAACAGTTGTAGTCAAGCTGTCAGCTGCGGCCTCAGACAACTCAGGGCTGAGCTAAAGTATAATCTACTTCTTAGCTCAGTCATATCACTGTTAGAAGGCCTCAGAAGATTACTTCCAAGCTTTTTCATGTGGTGGTTTTTAAGTCAAGTGCCGTCGAGACAATTCTGACCCATAACGACCCTGTATAGGGTTTCCAAGGAACAGCTGGTGAGCTTGAACCACCGACCTCACAGTTCAAATGGCTTTGCAGTGTGGTGCATTAACCTACAGTGCCACACCAGGACTCCATAGGCTGCTTTAATGTCCTTACAACATGGCAGCTGACATCCCTTCTCCTGGAATGCCTTGCAACACAGTGTAGCAGCTCTCTTCCACCAGAGGAAATGATTTAAGAGACAGAGAAAGTGAGAGCAAACTTAAAACAAAATTAAACCTTACTAGTTATAAAAGAAATAAAGATTAAATGGTGTCTGTTGTTCATCCAGTTAACAAAGAAGAAAAAGGTATATAGTGCTGAGTGGTGCACATTCATACACTTTCAGTAAGAAAGTAATAATTGTTTCAACTATTTTAGAGAGTCATTCAAAGAAGTCTATACAGTGACTGCTGTCAAGCTGATTCTGGTTCATAGTAGCTCTATAAAACACTAGAATTTTCCCATAGAGTTTCCAAGGCTGAAATCTTTACAGAAGCATACTACCACACCTTCTCTTGTGGAGAGGCTGGTGGGTAGATACAAACTGCCAGTCTTTCAGTGAGTAGCCAAGTACTTAACCAGTTTGTCACCAGTGCTTCTGTTTTCATACCCTTAACTCTCTGGTTTGGCTTTTGAAAGATAAACACTACACTGCTAACCACAAGGTTACTGGTTCAAATCCACCAGCTGTTCCTAAAAACCCTATAGAGTTGCTATGAGTTGGAACTGACTCAACAACACTTAATAACAACAACAAGCTCACTGAGCAAAATCAGACATCAAAAATGGGGACAAATGCTAATCAATAAAGATATTCAGTAATAAGTAAATAGTTAAATAAGAACACAGACTTTAGACTGCTGACCACAAGTTTGGTGGCTCAGACCCACTAGCTGCTCCCTAAAATCCCTATACAAGATCGCTATGAATCAGAACTAACTTGACAGTACTTAACAACAGCAACACCTTTAGGATTAAAGACTATATTGGGATTTAAAATTACGTTCTCAAAGAATATGTACTATCTTGGGAAATGTACACAACATGTTAAATGAAATATTCAAGGTTAGAAAAATATGTATGAGTATAAATGCACACACTATATAAAAATATGTTGTGGTAATATCCCAAAATAATAAGCATTACTGGTTCTCTGATGTGGTACAATTAAGAAGGATTTGTATCGTCTTCAAATTTTTCTGTAATGTGTATATTTCATGGAATAAATGTTACTACTTTTTAATTATGGAAAAATAGATTATTTTAATGATTAATTTAAAGTACACTGAAATGGTGTGCCTTAAGGAAACCGTCCAGTTAATGATATTATAAAGTTACTATTTTTGTAATGAGAAGTCTTACTCCTCAATGTATATATTTTGGTGGTAAAAAGTGTTTGCATTTTTTTCTTGAACAGGGTTCACATGCACCTTTTTAACAGAAACAGAAAACAATATATTTTTAAGAAACCCTTGAAAGTTTTCTAGTGTTAAGAAAAGCAATATTCTGAACAATTGGTAATATTTCATTCAAAACATAGCATTGTCTAAGTTGATTTACATGTCTGTTTTCATGTGTATGTTAGATTATACCTCAGGAGAATGATACACGCTCTAGCCTGACCTATAAATATATCATCCATGAAGACTCTGTACCTACAATCAACAGCAACAATGTCATCCAGGAAGAATTAGACACTTTTGAGTGGGCTTTGAAGAGCTGGTCCCAGTGTTCCAAACCCTGTGGTGGAGGTAACAATTGAATACTTGTTATATTAAAATACAGTTCATAAAAAGCAAGTCTTCTTGCTTCTACCTTAAGGATTACCTCTAATAGGGATAACATTCTTAGAATCAGTAAATAAATAAAATGTAAGTTAAAAGCATTTTTATTGCAATCTCAGAATCAGAACAGGATAAACATCCATTTATGTTGTTGTTCAGTTCCTTCGAGTTGATTCTGACTCATAGTGACCCTGTGTAGGGTTTCCAAGGAGTAGCTGGTGAATTTGAACTGCCAGCCTTTGCAGTTTAAACTGACCTTGTGGTCCAGTGCATTATCCCACATTCTGCTTAAAATCCTCTTTCTTCTTCTCTTAGGTTCTTTGTTTCACATTCATTTTAGTAGTATTGCTAATCACTTTACTCTAACCAAACACTAAAACATTCAATTCAGTGCACTCTGGTTCTCCTCTTTATTCTTTGCTACTTTTACTTCCTTATCTATTCATTTCTTTTTGATAAAGATTAATAAATAATAAAAGATCTGTTATTGATACTGGTATAGCACTGATTATGTATCAGATGCTATATATGTTTTAATTTTGCTTGCTTTACATGTTAAATGCTACATATTTTAATTTATGAATTCTTACACTAACCCTATGAAGTCAGTATAATGCCTATTATATTGATTTTTAACAAAACAAAACAAAATCATTGCCATTGAATTTATTCCAACTCAAAACTACTCTGTAGGGCAGGGTAAAGCTGCCCCATAGGGTTTCCAAAGCTATACTCTTTACAGAAGCGGACTGCCATATCTTTCTCCTGCAGAGCTGATGGTAGGTTCTAACTCCTGACCTTTTGGTTAGCATCTGAGTGTTTTAACCACCTTGCCATCTTTGCTCCATTACCTGAGCCCAGTTTCTAACCAAAGCACTTCATGTGCAGCTACCACCTGCCTGGCAGTAGACGGTTGCTTGTTGCTATGATGCTGAGCAGATTTCAATGGAGCTTCTAGACTAGGAGAACCCTGGAAGAACAGCATGGTGATATACTTCTGAAAATCAGCCACAGAAAACCTACAGATTACAAAGGTCTGATTAACAGTGCTTCATGGGAATGGAACACAGCTGGGAATTATTTGGTTAATTTCTGAATTGGATTGTTATGAGAGCCAAAGTTTGGCCATCTTGGCCTCCAAGGAGCACTCTGGCCGCACTTCTTCCAACACAGATTTGTTGGTTCTTTGGCAGCCCATGGTACTTTCAATATTCTTCTCCAACACCATAACTCAAAAACATCAGTTCTTCTATGGTCTTCCTTATTCACTGTCCAGCTTTCGTATGCATATAAAGTTAATGAAAATACATCTTTGCACTTCAACATTTTATAAAGGTCTTGTGCAGCAGATTTGCCTAATGCAGTGCATCATTTGATTTCTTGACTGCTGCTTCCATGAGTGTTGATGGTTGACCCAAGAAAAATTAAGTCCTTGACAACATCAATCTTTTCTCCCTTGATAAGAATGATGTTTATTGGTCCAGTGGTGAGGATATTTGTTTTCTTTACATTGAGATGCATTCCATACCAAAAGTTGTCTGTCGTTTTTAATCTTAATCAGTAAGTATTTTAAGTCCTCTTCACTTTCAGCAAGCAAGGTTGTATCATCTGCATATTGCAGGTTGTTAATGAGTCTTCCTCTAATCCTCATGCCAAGTTATTCTTTATATAACCCAGCTTCTTGGATTATTTGCTTAGAATACAGACTGAATAGTATGGTGAAAGAATACAACCCTGTCGCACACCTTTCTTAATTTTAAACAATTTTGTTTTCCCATGTTCTGTTCGAACAAGTGCCTCTTGGTCCATGTACACATTCCTCACAAGCACAATTAAGTGTTCAGGAATATTCATACTTCACAATGTTGACCATAGCTTGTCATGATCCCCACAATCAAAAGTCTTTGTGTAGTCAGTAAAGCACAGGTAAACATCTTTCTGAGATTCTCTGCTTTCATCCAAAATCCGTCAGACATCAGCAATGATAGCCCTCATTCCACAGCCTCCTCTTAATCTTACTTGAACCTCTTGAAGTTCTCTATCAATGTATGCTTGCAGCCATTTCTCTATTACCTTTAGTTAAACTTTACTCACATGGGACATTAAAAAATGTTGTTCGATGATTTCCACATTCCATTGGGTCACCTCTCTTTGGAATGGGCACAAATATGTATTTCTTCCATTCTGTTGGTCAGATAGTTGTCTTCCAAATGTCTTGGCATAGATGAGTGAGTGCCTCCAGTGCTGCCTCACTTGCTTGAAAGATTTCAATTTTTCTTTCATCACTTCCTGATGCCTTGTTCTTTGCCAATTCCTTCAATGCACCTTGAACTTCTTCATCAGTATCATTAGCTCTTGATCAAATGCTACCTCTTGAAACAGTTGAACATCAATCATTTCCTTTTGGTACAGTGACTCTGTTGATTCCTTCCATATTTTTTTATTATTTCTGCATCATTCAATAATTTGCCCAGATAATCCTTCAGTAACGAAAGGTGAGGCTTGAATTTTTCTTCAGTTCCCCCAGCTTGAGAAATGTTGAACATGCTTTTCCTTTTTGGTTTTCTGATTCCAGATCTTTGCACATTTCATTGTAATATTTGACTTTGTATTCTCTAGATGACCTTAGAAGTTTTCTTTCCAGCCCTTGTATCTCCTCATTTCTTCCATTTGCTTTAGCATTGCTGTGCTAGAGAGCAAGTTTCAGTGTCTCTTCTGACATCCATTTTGATCTTTTCCTTCTTTCTTGTCTTCTTAATGACTTTTTGCTTTCTTCTTGTATGATGTTCTTAACATCATCCCACAACTTTTCTTGTCTTTGGTCTTTAGTGTTTAATGTCTCAAATTTGTTCTTCAGATGATTTCTAAATGCACGTGGTATTTATTCAAGGTCGTATTTTAGCTGTCCTGTACTTGTTTTCATTTTCTTCAGCTTCAGTATGAATTTGCATATAAGAAATTGCTAATCTGTTCCACAGTCTGCCCCTGGCCTTGTTTTGGCTGATGATATGGAGCTTTTCCACCATCTCTTTCCACAGATGTAATTAATTTGATTTCTGTGTATTACATCTGGTGAAGTCCATATGTATAATCATCTCTTATGCTATTTAAAGAAGATATTGGAAATGAACAAATCATTGGTTTTACAGAATTCTATCATGCGATCTCCAGCATCATTTCTATCACCAAGGCCATATTTTCCAACTACTGATTCTTTCTCTTTGTTTCCAATCATCAGTAATGATCAATACATCTTGACTGCATGTTTGATCAATATCAGATTGAAGAAGTTGGTGGAATTCTTCTATTCACCCTCACTGGCTTTAGTCATTGGTGCATAAATTTGAATAAAAGTGGTATAAACTGGGCTTCCCTGTAGGCACATGGAATCCTATCACAGACAGCGTTGTACCTCATGACTGATCAGGATATGTTCTTTTTGATGATGAATGCACCACTATTCCTCTTCAATTTGTAATTCCTGGAATAGTAAACCATGTGGTTGTCAGATTCAAAATGGCCAATCCCTGTCCATTTCAGCTCACTTATTGATGTTTGTGTATTCAATTTTATTTTTGACAATTTCCAATTTTCCTAGATTCATACTTTGTACATTCCATGTTCTGATTATTAATGGATGCTTACAGCTGTTTCTCTTCATTTTGAGTTGTGCCCCATCAGCAAATGAAGGTCCCACGGGCTTTACTCCCACAAGCTTTTCTCCATTCACATCATCACGGTCAACTGTAGTTTGAGGAGGCAGCTCTTCCTCTGTTACATTTTAGTGCCTTCCAACATTCCAACATGAGGGGCTCATTTTCCAGCACTATATCTTGATATCCATGGCATGTCAAGAAATCAAAAATCCTCACCACTGGACCAATAAACAACATTCTTATCAATGGAAAAAAGATTGAAGTGGTCAAGGACTTCATTCTTCTTGGATCAACTATCAACACTCACGGAAGCAGCAGTCAAAAGATCAGATGACATATTGTATTAGGCAAATCTGTTGCACAGGAACTTTTTAAAGTGTTGAGGAGCAAAGATGTCACCTTGAGGACTAAGGTGTGCCTGACCCAAGCCATGGTATTTTCAATAACCTCATATGGATGCGAAAGCTGGACAGTGAATAAGGAAGATGTAGAAGAATTGATGCCTTTGAATTGTGGTGTTGGAGGAAAATACTAAAAGTGCCATGGGCTGCCAAAAGAACCAATAGATCTGTTTTGGAAGAAGTGCAGCCAGAGTGCTCCTTGGATGGCTAAACTTTGTCTCTCATACTTTGGACATATTGTTATGAGGGAGCAGTCACTGGAGAAGGATGTCATGCTAGGTAAGATGGAGGGTCAGAAAAAAAGAGGAAGACCCCCAACGAGATGGATCGGCCAGGTGGCATCATTGATGGTGTCAAGTGTGGCAGCAATAGTGAAGTTGGCCCAGGATCAGACATTGTTTGGTTCTGCTGTGCATGGAGTCTCTGTGAGTCAGTTCCGACTCGATGGCACCTGACAACAACAACAACAACAACTTGTCATAACAAACCTGAAGAGGATCTGGTTTGAAACACTAGGGATAAGATGTCAGTTTGTAAAAATCCCTTATCAGGGCAACATGAATCTTGCTAAAATTGAAGCAAAAATACATCAAATTTATGGTGATGGGTGGGTGGCAGAATGGTGAAATCATTGAGGCTTTATGAAAAGTTCATGGGAATAATGTAGCAAAGAAGGCAGCAGTTGAAAACTAGATAAGTCGTTTTAAGAGTGGGCAAGACGATGCTGAAGATGAAGCCTTCAACAACAAATCATCTCTATCAGTTTTCAAGAAAATAATTCTTCTTGTTATTGCTCTTATTGAAGAATACGAATGATTAAGAGAAGAGACAATGACCATCACTGCAGACATATCAACTGGTTCAGCTTGCACAAAGCCTGTCTTTACCAGTATGATCCTGAAGACAAAGCAGATTCAAATCAATAGTTGCCAAGAAGTAGAAGTCTAGTCAAAGCAAAAACTGACAGGTCAAGAGCAAAGATCATGGCAAGAAATTTTGGGGATGCTCGGTTAAAAAGATGAAGACACCCAATGAGATTTATTGGCACCATGGCAGTGGCAAAGGCTCAAGTGTAACAATTGTTAGGATGGTACAGGACCAGGCAGGGTTTCTTTCTGTTGTGTGTGCATAGGGTTGCTGTGAATTAGAACTGACTCAGTGACAAGTACCAACAATGGCAATAAGGCATTTTTCTCTTTGACTTTCTGGAGCAGCAAAAAGAGGTAACATGAGCTTGTTATGAGAATGTTTCAAGAACTTTAGCCAAGACTTTAACAGAAAAGCTTCCCTTGAAAATCCTTCTCTACCATGACAACACTCCTGTCGTTCGTCTCATCAAACAAGGACAATTTTGTGAGAGTTTCAGTGAGGAATCTTATTAGGCATCATCCTGAGAGTTCTCATTTGACTCTTTCTTACTTCGTTTTTATTGAAGGTTTTATTGTGGATTGAGTGAAAGTTTACAGGGAAGAACATCATTTTACATTCAATAAATCATATACCTTGTTTCATTACAATGATTATAATCCCCTCTATGTACCATCAGTTAACAGTATTTCCTTTATAATTGTGGCTGTTGCAATTAGTCATGATAACAGTTACTCACTATTGAATCATAAGAATCTTATCCCCATCTCTTTTAACCAGGCCCATCTAGACAAGATGAAAACTATTCAGTAGAGACACTTTCTTCAACCCCGACACACACACTATTAAACTCCCCCTTGAAATCATGTAAGCCAGTTACTTCATTCCGTTATTGCCCCCTCATTTCTGGTAGCCAGTGTCTAAGTTGCCCATCCCTATCTACCCTGTGTACAGACGGGATACCCTTGATACTTGATGTGAACACTCCATCCCTCTCTGTTGACATTTAGAGTTACTACCTCCATGAGTATAGGTCAAGTTCATCAAATTGTAGTGATTTACCCACGTTTCTTTTATCAATATTTGTTTTGTTCTCTTTTTTTCCCCTCTAGTTGAGTTCTGATTATCAAGCCATCGAAGCTAGGTCAAATGGGTACTGTCTGCAACTTTGGGTTTTCTTGTGCGACTCATCTCACTTCATATCAGCTGGAAGCTTCACTCTCAGCTCTAGCCCTCTGTGGCTATGTCCTTGTCCATAGGCTCAGGTATTCCCAGGCCTCACCACACTGTGGACCAACCAGCCCTTCATCTTCGCTCTCTCATCCCAACGTCACTGGGAGTCTGTGGAACGTGGTTGAACTCAGCCCATTTCTTCATTGCTGCCTTTTCCCCTCTTCCACTCACCAGCAGACCATGTGGTCATCAGCAAGCTTACATGCCTGCTCATGTGTTAACCTTTAAGTTTCGGCCTTAGAGGGGAGTTTGTCCTGAAGGAACTTGATTACTTGGCTTGATGGCTTCCTGGTGAACAACTTGCTTATTCTTGTAATAGCCACTCATACTGCCATTTTTGTTTTGGGTTTTTCCTACTTATCTTTCTTTGAAGATGTATTTTCTGTCTCTCTAGCTGTTCTTGGCTTGTCTGCTTATTCTTTTTAGTGGGAAAGTCCCATCTCAGTAGGTTCTGGATAGGGCTCAGGATTCCACCTAAGTTCCTATACTGCAAAGGCTCCACAGGAGGCCTATTTCACTGGGCCAGTTCTAGAACCCCTTTTAGGTATTCCAATCAGTTGTAGGTTGAAGATGGGCTTACAAGCTTTCTGTAATCATGTTTCCTGTCATTCATTCCTATCCAACTCAAGTTTCCATTTTGCAATAGTAGGCAAGGGAAACCAATATTCTTAAGACAGTCAAGCATCTTAGTAATATTTCCCTTCTTCAAACTATGCCTTGATTCCTGTATCACAGAGCCTTGTTGTTCCAAGTTTGAGCATGCATCACTATTTACCTCTGTCCCATTTAGCCCATGCAAACCTGTCTGTGTTCCCCTATTTACCTTGGTCTTCTACTCCCTCCCCCTTCTTGTGTGTGTCCTCCCCATTCTTACTTCATTTTGTATTCCTAATCTTGAAGTTTTGTTTTGTTTTGTTTTTAAGTGTGCCCATTTCTCTTCACTTATTGTAAAACAGAGCACACTGGGGCATGCTTAAATTCCTAGAACCCCTAGTTCTTTAAGGATGGACCAGTCACTGAAGAAGTATATCATGTTTGATAAAGTGGAGGGTCAGAGAAGAAAGGAAGACCCCTCCCCCCAGCGAGATGGATTGGCAATATGGCAGCATCAATGGGCTCAAACGTGGCAACCATTGTGAGGTTGGCCCAGGACCAGGCAGTGTTTCATTCTGTTGTGCACAGGGTCACTATGAGTAGGTACTGACTCAATGGCCCCTAACAACAATGTAACAACAAATAGTATCATCACCTACAAAAGTGTAAGTTTTGATGGAACTTAGATTGAGAAATAAAGCTTATATTTTTTATTTTTAATCTCATAATTTCATTATTCCATGAACAGTAAATAAATGTTTTTGACTGAATAAATGATTAAATACATAGTAGAAATGAATAACTGATTAAATCTAAAGAATTATATTTTCTTTCTCAGGTTTCCAGTACACTAAATATGGATGCCGTAGGAAAAGTGATAATAAGATGGTTCATCGCAGCTTCTGTGAAGCCAACAAAAAGCCGAAACCTATTAGAAGAATGTGCAATATTCAAGAGTGTACACACCCACTGTAAGCATTTATTTTAACTCTCATATCCTGAGGCCATCATGATTGGGATTTCAATCCCCTTAAGTTTTTAAAACTTGAATTGTGCTTTTTTGCTCAAGTTTTATATGAACCTCGTTAATATAGTCAAGTGTTTTTATAATAATTAACTTTTTATAATATAAAATTGCATTTGCCTCCTCTCCACTGTATTACTGCTCCCCAGAAACAACCACTTTCAATTGTTACATTTCCTTTAATATTTGACGCTTGTGCATTTCCATCTCCATGTAAACTATTTTTGTTTCAATTGTTGTTGTTGTTAAGTGCTGTTGAATCTGTTCTTACTCATAGGGACTGTATGTATAGCAAAAGGAAACATGTCCAGGTCTTGCATTATCCCCACAATTGCTGCTACATTAGAAACCATTTGAGTCTATTGTTGCTGCCACTGTGCCAATCCATCTCATGGGGGTCTCCCTCTTTTCTTCTATTCCTCCACTTTACCAAGCATGATGTCCTTCTCCAGGGACTGGTCCCTCCTGATAATATGTCTAAAGTACGAGAGATGCAGTCTTTTTGAAATTATGTACTAAATTACCACTTTGGAATGTGAGTTTTTAGCTTAGTTGTACAATCTGTCCACAAAATATATGCCCATAGGCATACTTGTATGTTCCCCAATACTTTCAATATTCCTATAACATACTTTTTTTTTTATATTAACTACAGTTTATATAATTTTATCATTTCAATAGTCACCTAGCCTGCCCAAGTGAATTCATAATGAATTATTTTATATCTGCTTAATTTTCCACTACTTTTCACTCATTAAATGAGCTCTGGTGCACTGAAGGATAAGCACTGAACTGCTTCTAGCCACAAGGTCAACAGATCAAGCCCTCTAGCCACTCTGCAAGGTAAAGATGAGGTTTTTTTTCTTCAGTAAAAATGTACAGCCTTGGAGAGTCTATACAGCTCATCATGGGTCAGTTTGAGTTCGATGGTAGCGGGTTTGATTTTTTGTTTGTTTGTTTTCACACACCCATCGCCAAACTTCCTTGAGTTTTAATTTCCTCTCAATATTACACGTTCGTATATCCCATCATTTTCCTTTTCTTAAAAGCATCTCTTAGGGAGCTCTCTGTGTTCTTACTCTTGTCTGGACTACCACACAGCTTCATTCTGGGATTACATACCTCTGGATTGTACAGGATCCACTGTTTCCCAAATGCCTTGTAGTCTTATCTCTATGAGTAGCCACTCCTTTTCATGGCTAGCATAGTGGTTACGAATCAAGCTGCAAACCTCAATGTCAGCAGTTCAAAACTACCAGCTGTTCTGTGGGAGAAAGATGAGGCTTTCTCCTCCTGTAAAGATTTACAACCTCAGAAACCCTGTACAGGGTTGGTATGAGTCAGAACCGGCTCCGCAGCACATAACAACAAGCTTAATGGAAGCAGATCATCTGGCCTATTTCTCATGGTACTTCTGGGTGCACTAAAACCATGAAACTTTAGGCAATACCAAACCTACTTCCACAGAGTGAATTTCGACTCATAGCAACCCTTCATAGAGTTTCTGAGACTGTAAATCTTTACAGGATCTGACAGCCTCATCTTTCTCCCTTATGTTTAACAGTCCAATGCCTACATCTTTGACTATATATTCAATAACTTCATATGCATGTGAAAGCTGGACAGTGAATAAGGAAGACCATAGAAGAATTGATGCTTTTGAGTTATAGTGTTGGAGGAGAATATTCAAAGTGTCATGTGCTGCCAAAAGAACCAATAGATCCATTTTGGAAGAATTGCAGCCAGAGTGCTCCTTGGAGGCCAAGATGGCCAAACTTCATGTCTCATACTAAGGACATATTGTCAGGAGGGACCAGTCACTGGAAAAGGATATCATGTTTGGTAAGGTGGAGGGTCAGAGAAAAAGAGGAAGACCCCCAATGAGATGGATTGGCCAAGTGGCATCATTGATAGACTCAAGCATGGCAACTGTAGTGAGGCGGGCAGTGTTTCATTCTGCTGTGCATAGGGTCGCTATGAGTCATTACTGACTTGATGGCACCTAACAACAATATATATATATATATATATATATATATATATATATGTTGTTGTTGTAGTTATGTGCCATGGAGTCGGTTCCAACTCATAGCGACCCTGTACAGGGTTTCCAAGGCTATACATCTTTACAGGAGCAGAAAACCTCATCTTTTTCTTGTGGAAAAGCTGATTTTTTCAAACTGCTTGACCTTGAGGTTGGCAGCCCTGATTCGTAACCACTACGCTAAAATACATGGGGGCTTCAAAATAGCTGTTAAAAACTGAATAAAAGATAAAGGAAGTTTTCCACAAACATTTTGAAGCCCACTCATAAAATTATGAAATCTATGACTATTGGAAAATGCTCTTAAAGAACAGATACACTGCCATTGAGTCAATTTTGCCTCATAGGGACCCTAGGTAGAGTTTCTGAGGCTATAAATCTTTACTGGAGCAGAAAGTTCCCTTTTTCTCCTGTGGAGCGACTGGTGGATTTGGACTACTGACCTTTTTGTCTGCAGCTCAATACATAGCCTTTTTATTGTTTGATGCCTCCATCTTCCTGAAACTGCTTCCTGACCTTCAGTGTACCCCTGACATTGCATGTCATTCAGAGAGTAGAAATACCTAGAGTGCACTGGCAAAAATGCACACACTCTATACCCCAAAGATAATGTTCAATTTTGATCCCTCATCCCGTAGATGGGTAGCAGAAGAGTGGGAGCACTGCACAAAAACCTGTGGAAGTTCTGGCTATCAGCTTCGCACTGTGCGCTGCCTACAGCCACTCCATGACGGCACCAATCGCTCTGTACACAGCAAGTATTGTGTGGGTGACCGTCCTGAGAGTCGTCGGTCTTGTAACAGAGTGCCCTGCCCAGCCCAGTGGAAAACAGGGCCCTGGAATGAGGTGGGTGTGTGAATTATGTGTGGATATATGTACACATTTTAATTTTATTTAAACATCAGGTAGACTTTTTGTGAATTAAAAAATTATCTCAAATTTTATCATCATTAGGCAACTAGAACTGTTAGGATAAATTAGTATTTCCTTTTAGATGCAATTCCACCCACTTCTATTGTGGTGCTGATTGGCAGTGTAAACCCTGTCTCATATTCTGTGTTCACACACTTGTCACACATTCTATGTAGTACCCAGTATATGGCACCTGTCCAAATGGTGTTTTGTTTATTGAATAGATGACTGAATGGATTATATTACCTATATTTATTTTTAAATTAAATCTGTAGTTTTTTTTCTTGTATACTTATCAGCACTCAGAGAATCCTTGAGTCACAGTTAGAACATTTACAGGAAGAAAGAGCATCAAAAGCAGGTAGAGAAAGAATGAGGACATGAAGAGTAGACTCAAGTTGGAAGGACTAGGCAAATAAAGGTTGCCTCTCACCCCAAGAGGACCGTAAATATAATGCATTTCCCATTCCTCCTTAGAATCCTCTACCAAAGCCCCTTTTCACAACTTCTACCTAAGACAATAGCATGGAATTTTCTGGGATTACTTTTAATACATGAAGATTTTCTTTAAAGAGACTAATTTCCAGCAACATAATGTAGTTCCGCAAAAGCTGAATTAACCAGGGTAGCATGTCAGCAAATTCTGCCATCAAAAAGGAAGGTGAGGACATGGGGAGCTCAATACAATAGCTAATTTCCCCCAAACAAGTGTGAGAACTAATTTGAGGAACTGTTTGTACAGTTAGGTGCCATAATGTAAGTTTCGACACATTGTGACCCCGTGTACAAAAGAATGAAACACTGCCCAGTCCTGTGCCATCCTTAAAATCTTTGCTGATTAAAACCATTGTTGAAGTCACTGTGGCAACCCATCGTATTGAGGGTCTTCCTCTTTTTTCTCTGACCCTTTGCTCTGATGTACTTCTCCAGGGGCTAGTCCCTCCTGATAATATGTCCAAAGTACATGAGATGAAGCCTTGTCATCCTTGCTTCTAATGAACATTATGGCCATGGTTTTTCTTCCAGGACAGATTTGTTCATACCAATTCACATGCATCAATTCTTTAGTAGCCAGTTTCTTTCATATCCTATGTTTACTAGTTACCAGACAATTTGCTAACTGCTTTACATACCTTGCTCCTTTTGCCTCACTATAACCCTACAACAATCCTGTGAGGCAGATACAATGGGGCTCCAAAAAGTTTATGGAAAAACATTATCTTTTAATTCAAAATTTCCATGAATTTCGATTATCCTGCCTCTTCATATTTAAGCAAACAATCAGAGAAGCTGGGTTATATGAAGAAGAACACAGAATCCAAAATGGAGGAAGACTCGTTAACACCCTGGAATAAGCAGATGACACAACTTTGCTTGTTGAAAGTGAAAAGGACATGAAGCAATTATTGATGAAGATCAAAAACTACAGCTTTCTGTATAGATTGCACCTCAACATAAAGCAAATAAACTTCCTCACAACTGTACATATAACCAACATTGTATAAATAGAGAAAATATTAAAGTTGTCAAGGATTTCATTTTACTTGGATCCATAATCAACATCCATTGGCAAATCTGCTGCCAAAGACCACTTTGAATTATTAAAAAGCAAAGACATCACTTTGAGGACTAAGTTGTACCTAAAACAAGCCATGGTACTTTTGAAGCTGTACGATGAATAAGGAAGA
Organism: Chrysochloris asiatica; assembly: GCF_000296735.1. Taxonomy (NCBI): domain Eukaryota; kingdom Metazoa; phylum Chordata; class Mammalia; order Afrosoricida; family Chrysochloridae; genus Chrysochloris; species Chrysochloris asiatica. The sequence goes on along the minus strand of NW_006408938.1, from coordinate 805,767 downwards.
GTGAAGAATTGATGTCTTTAACTTATAGTGTTGACAGAGAATATTGAATATACCATTGACTGCCACAAAAATGAATAAATATTTTCTGGAAGAAGTACAGTCAGAATGTTCCCTAGAAATGAGGATGGAGAGACTTCGTCTCATGTACTTTGGGCATGCTATCATGAGGGACCAGTCCCTGGAGAAGGACATCATGCTTTATAAAGTAGAGGATCAGTGAAAACGAGAAAGGCCTTCAACAAGATAGATTGACACAGTAGCTGTAATTATTGGGCTCAAATATAGCAATGTTGTGAAGATGGAGCAGTACTGGGAAATATTTTGTTCTGTTGTACATAAGGTCATGAGGATTCAGAACCAACTCAAGGACACCTAACAACAACATTTTTCCAGACAAATAAGCTGATTATGATAGAAAGATATATAATATATATATCATGGCAGGCTGGTAAATGATGGAGTCAGGGTGCAAACAAAGAAACAAAGGATTATTTGTCTCTACAACCAGAGCGTGACACTGCATCCAAAGCCACATGCATGCAGGTGCACAGAGGTTGGAAGAAAATGATCTTGTTGGAATAAACTACCATCTGTAATTTATAGTCTATAATTGCAGCCTTTATTTCTGTAGTGTTCCGTAACCTGTGGGGAAGGAACGGAGGTGAGGCAGGTCATCTGCAGGGCTGGAGACCAGTGTGATGGAGAGAGGCCTGAGTCAGTCAGAGTCTGTCAGCTGCGTCCCTGTAATGGTAGGTGTGACACTGATTTTACTGGTCTGGTAATCTTTTAAAATAACTTCCAAAAGCTGAATTGCTTTTCAAGGTAAGATCTGGAATTTGAATTTGCTTATCAAGAAATAGCCAAAGGAAAATATCCTTGAATGTTAGTTTATTATGATTCTTCAAGTTTGTGTTGGAGGCATCAATGAATTATTGTGACCACAGCAGCTCCCACTGCCCTACTTATTAGACAGCCCTAGGATAAGGAAAGGGTCATGTCTCTGTAGCTTTTGTCAATTTTTGTTTCTACTGTGAGCTACATATTTTTTTCCATTACATACTTAATTATAACTATGTAGCATAGTAAAAGGCATACTGTTGCAGGAAGTTTTGAAAAGTTTTATTAAAGTTATTCAATTTAGCCATAAATGTCATAAATGTCACCCCAGTTCTAATGTCATTTCCAATACCTATCAAATATGTGATTTTCAAATAGACACATTGTACTCAGATTGAATTTGCTCAGATTTAATATTTATCACAACACCCTTCTTGTCAAAATGGGAGTGTATTTTATTTTAAAATATCAGTTGATTTGTAATTTTAAACAAAATATTTGAAATGTTTACATTCTTAATCATTTCCTTTATTTCTGCTTCCTTTTCTGATTATGTTGACTTCTGTTTTTCTGTCTCCTTCTGTGTGTCTATCTTCTCTTTGTGTCTCTCACTTGCTGTCATTTACAGTCTAGGTGTTGCTCAATTGCTCTCTCATACAGACTTTTTGCTTCTTGCTCTCCTTTTCTTTCTTTCTTTCTGTTCCCCCGTCTCTTTCTTTCTCCTGCTCTTTTTTTTCCTCTTTCCTCTAAGCTCATTGTCTCTTTCTCTCTGTTTCTCTCTCCTCACATGCTCTACTCTTTCTCTTCCTTCTCTTAGCATCTTTCTTCTTCCTTTCTCTCTGAAGTGCATTTCTTCCATATGTCTCTCTCTATCTGACCAGTTCCTCTGAGTGTCCCATCTCTCCACTTCTACTCCCTGACTTTTACCCACGTGGTGTCAAACTCTTTTCACAATCTTTCAGCTCTTCCTTTCTCTTCCTCCCTCCTTTCTTTTCTTCCTTCCTTCTTTCTTTCTCTCTCTTTGTCTCCTAGACCCCATGTCTCTATTCCTCTGTCTCTGTTTCACTCACTGCATCTGTCTCTTTCTCTCTGTCCTCTCTTCCTCCACTGTTTTCTCTCTCCCTGTCAGACACTCTCTCCCAGTTTTCTTTCTCTCTCTCATTTGTCTTTCTCTCATCTCTTCTCACACTTTTCCTTCCATCCTTTCTTTATCCCTATTTACAATACAAACATTCTCTTAAATGCAGTTCTCCCTTTTTTCCCTAATTCCATACCTAATGAAAATCATGGGCATTGTTTTGCCTCACTATAGGGGCTTAAGGAACTCTGGTAGCATAGTACTTAAGATTCAGGCTGCTAACCTCAAGGGCAACAATTTGAAACTTCCAGTCATTCCATGGGAGAAAGAAGAGGCTTTCTGCTCCCATAAAGATTTACAGCCTCGGAAACCCTTTACAGGGTCACTATGAGTTGGAACCAACTCCATGGTATTCCACCACACCCACCATCGTTGTTTTTTTTCAACAAGTATGACCACAAGAGGGAGACAAAGCACTTACATACTTGAGACTTTGACTTTAGAAAGTAGTACATTTGAAAATTCAAAATACAAGTAAAGTCAAAGCAAAAATAAAAGCAGACTTTACCCAGATAGAAACTACAAAGTTTATTGTCCTTGTACCTCTTGCTCTATATAGTCTTTACTGCCAGCAGCTAAACACTTCGAAAGTTTTATTGCTCTTAATAGCCTGTACAACTCAGCAAATGTACCCAATTGTCAGCATGACTTTGCTTGATTCTCCTCCTTTAGCCCAAAGAATTGTTTTTAATTGTGAAAGATTGTTGCTAAAGAGATGGGTATTACTATGTGATTGATTCCATATTCAGCTTTGCTACTCTGTTACTCTGAAATCTCTACTCAAGGTAAACACTGAGAGCTATAAAAATCTCATATTTTTGCCATATTTCAATCAAGTAACTAATATATCCCATTAGAATTTCAAAATGTTTTTAGAATCAAATGCCCTTATGTGTGCGTGTGTGTGTGTGTAAATGCACACAACAAAACATTCACCAATTAAATTGTTTGTGCATAATTCAATTACATTCTTAATTCAATTTTTCATATTGTACAACCCTTATTCTCATCTTTTTCCTAATTATCCCACCACTATTAGTGTCCTCAAGTCCTGGTGTAGTGCTGCGGGTTAATGAGTTGGACTGCATAGTTGGTTTGAACCAAAAGGTTGGTGGTTTAAGCTCACCAGCCGCTTCTTGGAAATCCTATACAGAGTTGCTATGGGTCAGAACCGACTCTATGGCACTAAACAACAACAATTAGTATCCTGGTGTGGTGCTGTAGGTTAATGCTCTGGACTTCAAATTTGGTTTGAATTGCAACGTTGGCAGTTCAAGCTCACAAGGCACTCCTCGGAAACCCTATACAGGATCTCTTTGGGTCAGATCAAATTCGATGGCACTTAACAATAACAATAACAACAACCTGGTGTGGCACTGTGTGATAAGCCCTAGACTGTTAACCTCAAGGTTAGCAGTTCTAACCCACCAGCTGCTCTTTGGAAACCCTATACAGGATCACTATAAGGGGATCCAACCTGATGACTCTTAACAACAACATCATTAATGTAAACTCAGTGTCAAATGGATGACTATAAGCCTCCTTAATTGCCGTGAGTGATTCCATTTCATCACCTCATTTTGATTGTGCTGTTTTCCTTAGAGCCTTTCCCATTTTATTCTTAGGCAAAGCACCATAAAATTAATGTATTCATTTAATCTTATTTATTTTTTCTCAAATAGCTCCCTTTACCTCCTCAATGCTGAAGCATATTGTGACCCTAATTAGACTCAGACTATGAGCCTACCTCTGCAAAGTCACTGCGCTCACACTGGAGTCTCTCATGTGGCTTCTTGCTCTAAGTCAGAAGTAATAGGTTTCACTTTTCAGCTGAGCTGTTTGGAGGGCTGGGATAAGGAATCTAAGGGACTTTACTTATGAAAAAAGGGTAAAATAAGGTCCTCTCATTTTAGGGTTTACTAACCTAAAACAGAGAAAGAAGACCTTTTCTTGTTTTAAGATAGAAGCATATACAACGTAATTCATAAATAATGAGCAATTACTATTGGAGCTGAAATTCATTGCATTGATTTCCGAGCATTCACAGTATAATTAGATGGTTAACTTAGTTAATGTTATTGAATAATAATAATATTTAATAAATAATAATAATATCAAAATGTATCAGACAAGGAAGTGTGACTCATTCTACAACTATAACAGAATTGCAAAGCTGGTAAGTATAACACTCCATTTTCCTTACCAATTGACTCTCCTAATTTTGTTTTGTTCTGATTTGCTTTTCATTGAAATTTTTTCAAAAGAAAGATTCTTTAACTACCTTAGCAAGTTACTTAACAGGTTTCTTAGCTGGTAATAAAAACATTATAATACATTATGGTTTTTCAGTGATTATACTATGAAAAGTCTTCATTTATCATTCTTTTGGATTATTAAGTAAGCATCAGGTCTATATTTCTGCGGTGCACAACTCCTACAATGCCACTCTATGTTTGCTCTGCAAAGGATACCTTGGAATAAGCACAAACCAACATAACCATGAACTCACCATTTGGATTTTTTAAAATCTAGTTATTATGATTTTCAAAAGATGAAAGCCAATAAATACTGTGTGTTTGTATACACACACACCTGTACAAATACTCACTTAAATTGTGCCAAGTGTCTTGAGTGTTTCTTTATTCCTCTTTAAAAACAATGTGCTATCAGTTCAATGAAATTAAAGTTTTAAGAGCCATGAATTACTTATAAGAAAGTTGGCAAGCTCTGTTCAAATTTGTGCTTTCAAATAATCTGGAAATATGCAGTGATAAGCATGAAACTCTTAAATTCAGGCTGGCAAATATTATTTGAATCAAAATGTTATCTTAGTTTTATTTTGGCAATTGTTTTTAAGATTTATTTTGTTCTAAGAGATCTTGAGTATCTTGTTTTGATTATAACTATAAATTTAATATAGAGGCTACCTTACTTGAAAGCCAGGAACTATCATAAAGCAAACAAACAAAAATCACATATGTTCTTTTGTGCCCCAGGAATGTTTGTGGTAGATTGACTCCTTTTTTTTCATTCTAAAATCAGACATGTATTCCTACTAGGAAGAAAATAAGTACTCTGAGTGGTCTGAAGACTTCTCATGGAGATCATTAGAATGGTGGTCAACTGAAGTCCTTTGTATATAGAGAATTACTTATATCAAAGAACTTATCCTAATATTCATAATTTTTATACAAAAACTTAGTTGGTCAACTCCTAATAATGCTAAATTATGCTTAAATCTTTTTATTGTCATCAACAATTTTATTTGCTTCATATTATTTTGTGTTTAATTGTATATATTATTTTGTCATATTTTATTTTTTCAGATGAACCGTGTTTGGGAGACAAATCAATATTCTGTCAAATGGAGGTGCTGGCACGATACTGTTCCATACCAGGTTATAATAAGTTATGTTGTGAGTCATGTAGCAAGCGCAGTAGCACGCTGCCACCACCATACCTTTCAGAAGCTGCTGAAACTCAAGATGATGCTGTCTTCAACCCTAGTGACCTCCCTAGATCTCTAGTGATGCCAACGTCTTTGGTTCCTTACCATTCAGAGACCTCTGCTGAGAAGAAATCTTATAGTAGGATCTCTGCATTGCAAGGTCCAAGTCTATCTGCTGCTTTCAGGCCAAACAGGAAACCAGATGGTGCTAACTTACCCCAGAGGAGAGCTCAACAAGCAGGAAGTAAGACACTAAGAATTGTCTCAGTATCATCCTCCCCAACCACCAAGAGTAGCGACCTCAATTCATCTTCACAGATGACTGCTGCTCCCCTCCTTGCAGTCAATGATTCAATAGGTGCTGCTTTTCAGACAAGAACCTCAAAGAGAAACGAAAAGATTGACAAGAGACGCCCTTTAAGGTCTTCCACCTTGGAAAGATGAGAAAATAAATATCAGAAGAAAACCCCATGGTACAGACAGCTTGTGTAAAGTAGAAATCCCCATAGATCGTCAACTCATTTTATCTGTAAATGGAAGCACAACAAAAAGTGCTGGTTCACTTTCTAGTTGCTTTCATCCTCTTGTTCTTCGTTGACTCATTTACCAGAGTTCATTGGAAGAAAGCACCAAAGATTATCAACAGAAGGAAAGTAAGTTGCTAAGTGTGTTGGTCACTCCCTAAAGCAGAAAAAGGACTGCAACTACTTGTACATATCAGCTGAATTTTTGTTTTAAAAAAGTTATAGTAAAAATTAAAAAGAGGTGCCAATGGTTTACACTTTACATTTTTTTTTTTTGAAAGGGAGCAAACATCCTTAGACTTTTATTCCTATTTATCTATATTAGAAATATTGTACAAGCAAATTTGCAGCTGTTGTGTAAATACTGTATATTGCAGAAATCAGTATTATTTTAAGAGATGTGTTCTCAAATGATTGTTTACTATGCTACATTTCTGGATGTTCTAGGTGCCTGTCATTGAGTATTACCTTATTTGACATTCTATGAGTTTATTTTCAAAGCAAAATGTTTCAAAGAAGAAGTTAGAATCACAGCTACTGACAATACAAATGATTTAATTGTATGATGTTGCAGAATCAATAATATGATCCTTAAATTAGAGGGAACAAAAAATGCATAAGCTATAAATGTACAGAATTCAATTGGATTATTGCTTTCTACTCTTAATTGAAAAGCAGTAGGACTAGTGTCTTAGTATAATTATTATCACAGGAAATCGTAATAAGACGAAATAAGATCGTACAAGACAGAACTGAAACACTTTTATCAGGGCTGATTTTTTGCTTTCCCTTTGTTGACACATATTAACAGTTATGCTCAATGCGCTGTAGTAATCACAGGGAAAAAAAATGTTTGAAGATAACTCATTTGTATGCTGATAGCTGAGGGAAAATAACATCATCTACCTAGAATTGACATGCTAGATTATTATGGCTTTAGGCTTTGGAAGGAGGTCCAAGAAAGCATCTCTTAAAAGTTTAAATATTTATTTTCTGTATGGTTCATATCCAAGTGTTCACAACCACAATGCATCTGACTGCAATAATGTGCTAGTAATTGATGTCAGTGATCACCTTGCTCACAGTGAAGCCAGAAATGCTCTCTCCAGGGAGTAGATGTAAAGTACTTGTATATAGGATTCAGACCCGATATTTATTAAAAGTTGATTATTTGGATAGTATTTTTATGTACTAAGTATTTACACTAATATCAATGACTTATTTTGGTAAACTAGAGAGACATATTTAGAGATGCATGCTTTGTTCTATTCAAAGAGAAGTTTAAGCAAACTACAGCAGCCAAATCACGGAACTAAAATTTAACAAATGTGCTGTTTTGTAAACATTTTTCATTTTGAAAGTAGTTGGTACAAAGATGATGATTTGTTGTTCTCTAAGGAAATATAAACTAGTATGGACTCAGATAGCTTGTTGTTGAATGAAAATAGAGAATTAGACCCTTTTTTAAATTCACGTGAAAGAGATGAGTACTTCCAGAATTACACTTAAATAAAAAGAAAGCTAAGTGTTGTCAGCATAATGTTTTTGAGGTCAATGCCTGAACTATTACAAATATATTATGCAAACTAAACTGTAGTTCTGTTAATGTCTCAAAGCACAAAATATGCAAGGACTTTTAACTATTATCAACGAACAGCCTGACCTTCTGACTTTATACCTCTAAAGAATTGCTGCTACTTTGTGCAAAACTTTTGAAGATCAAATGGATTTGGTTAGTTATAGATAATGAGCCAACCCCTGAGGCTCAAATAGAAGTTGCTGTTTTTCCCTCAAAATTTCCCTAGAATGAAATTGTCTCTAGTTTGCTTGCTTGTGCACACCACAGGGAACTAACTATAAAGATGGTCACACACATGCACCTCCCATAAAGATGTACATATTCATTCTACTTCTGACCTTTGAGCTTTCTTTTCTACTAAGCTAAAGATTCCTTTTTATCGAAGTGTACACTACTGATGCTGATTGTTGTATTGGGAGCATGTAGCAATTAAAATGTTAACAAAATATAGACTGTGCATCTTTTATCATTAGGTTCATCACAAAGTAATGAAAACTTGTAATTCCTTCCGACAAAGTTAAATGACATGAAATTCATTTGATACTTGGATGTTCTCTAAAAAGATGTAAATAAAGTGACTATCATCTGTTTTCACTTCAGAATGTATCATAATTTTGTTTAAGAAATACAAAAAATAAGAGGATTGGGTGTGGCTTTCTGCATAAATTCATTCTGTACAGCTACAAAAAAGCAATTGAAGATGCTGGTCCTTATGGGTAAGAAAAGAGAGTTTCTAGCTTTAAAATATTCTACCCCGAAATGGTTTTTAAGTAAAAGATGCTCATCAGCTTTGAATCCTGATCACCTGCGGATTGGTGTAAGCACATCGCTCATGCCTCAGGAGTGTAGGGAGAAAGGGAACATCAGAAAGCAGGGCCCATCACTAGGTGACAGGGAGACCCTGTAGTGTGGTACTTAACAGCTTGAACTGTGTAGGCAGACAGATCCAGGTCTAAGTTCCACTGACCACTTGAGAACTACATGACCTTGGCTAATATGGCACAAAATTTCCTCATCGGTCATTTGGGAGGTTAAAATGTCATACGTCATTGGGTAAATGCTATGAGAAATGAAATATTAATAGTAAAACTGTTAGCAATTCATATAGTTACTGGCAATAAATATTAACTTTCATTTTCTTTATTGTTCTTGTCATTGTCATCTTCATTATATAACTGAACCACAGAATTCCTGTATGGCCCACAAATCAATGGAATTGTAAGCAACATGGTTTCATGCATCTAAAGACAAACAATTTAGCTTTAAAAATTAATAGAAAGGATCACTTTTAATCTATCGTTATTAGGTTTAAAAATTTTTGACTAATAGTGTCCACTTTCTCTTTGCAAATAATAAATAGTCAAACTAATGGAAATTATATGCATTTCTTCAAAGATGCTGAATCATTCAATAATGGTCCAAATTATTAGGGATAAAAGGTTTCTCATCTCTTTACATTCCATCCCTAAAATATTACTACACTCACAGAAATACGAACAGAAGTAATTCCTATTTATTGATTATATATTTTCTTCATGGAGAAACTGCTTAAATATAAATATGAAAGCCATAATCCATTAAAAAATGATGAAAACATGGAGAAACCAGAGTATATGCCTTGTTTAAAGAGGTTGTTATAGAATACTAGTTTTCCTCTCCAGCAAATACAAATTTTTATTTTTTTACCAAAGACTTTCCTAGAGGAAATGCAACTACTGAAGAAGTTGAAATATACCAGGCATGCTAATTTGAATTGTAATAAAAGATTTAAAGATTAAAAATAGACTGTTGAAGTAAAACTGCTTTAAATACAATTGTTGTTAAATGCCATCCAGTAAGTCCCAACCTATATTTACTCTGTATAGGGTTTCCTAGAAGCAGCTGGTGAGTTTGAAACACTGACCTTTCAGTTAAAACCAACTTTACAGTTCAGTGCTTATCCTACATTGCGGCACCAGGACATCATAAAAACCACTTTAGGGTAGGTAGGTATTATCCATATGTTACCTAGCATTAGAAACATTAAGATTTTGGATCCATACACCTGGATAATTCACTGAGAGTTAGAGATAAGATTTTTAAAGTTCACTAAAATGGTGCCTTCCCATCAAAAAAAAGTATGGTGATGGTGGTGGTCGTGGTGGTTGTGTGCTGTTGAGTCGGTTCCAAGGCTTATCAGAGTGTACACTACAGATGCTGATTACTGTATTGGGAGCATGTAGCAATTAAAATGTCCACAAAATATAAACTGCATCTTTTATCATTAGGTTCATCACAAAGTAATAAAAACTTGTAATTCCCTCCAACAAAGTTAAATGACATGAAATTCATTTGGTACTTGGATGGTCTCTATAAGATGTAAATAAAGTGACTATATTTGTTTTCACTTCAGAATGTATCATAATTTTGTTTAAGAAATACAAAAATAACAGGATTGGGTGTGGCTTTCTGCATAAATTCATTCTGTAAAACTACAAAGAAGCAATCTTTATGAATCAGAGCGCCTCATCTTTATCCCACAGCATGGATGGTGGATTTGAACTGCTGACCTTGCAGTTAGCAGCCCAACTCATAACCCACTCTGCTACCAAGGCTCAAAACCAAAAATTCCTAAAGAAAACAAGATGCTATAATTTTCATGTAAGTCTGCAAAATTATCACAATTTAAGAACTAACAAGCCCTGATCAATAGCTGGAGCATAAATCCTGCTTAACAACAGCACTCAACAATACCAGCGACAGTTGAGGTTAAAATTAATTCAAGAAAACCAATGAACTCAGCACCTGATAGGTATTATGTGTTCTATTAAGAATTTCAGTTGATATTTTCTCTGTTGTTGTTAAGTACCATCAAGTCAGTTCTGAACATAGGAACTCTAGATAGTTTTCCGATGAGCGACTGGTGGGTTAAAACTGCTTATTGAACAGTTCAAACCTACCTTGTGGTCCAGTGCTTATCCTATAGTGCCATACAGAGAATCTTTTTGAAAGATATTTCTAGTGATAATTAATCTCAAAAGATAAAATTTAGTTATGGTAACTCAAAGTCACAATTTACACCAAGTCTCATTTGCCCAAAAGTGTCCTATATATCCAAAGGAATGTGGCATACAAAGATAGAAGTAGAAGGTTGTATAAACATGCATTGTTGCTTAGGGCTTTTGAGTCTGTTCCGACTCATAGTGATCCTGTAAAATGTTTCTGAGGAGTGGTTGATGAATTTTAAACTGCCAACCTTATGGTTCAAACCCACCTTATAGTCCAGTGCTTATTCTACAGCACCACATCAGAACTCCAAAGCATGCATATAACGTAACAATTATTTTTTTTAAATAAGCACAACCTGGAATGGTACTACAAGGATCAAAATAACTGCCTTTTTCATGGTAGAAGCATGTGTCATAAAATATTGTCAATAGTCTTCCTACCTTAAAATTCTTCAGTATCTCTGGTGCCCAGGGGAGGAGATCTGGCTATTATATGTCAAGAGAAAAAGGGCTCACATATGGCTTTATAATTTAATTGTACATATTCCCCTTAAAAAATCATCTTCCTTTTGTATTCTTCATTAATACCTAGCATTCAGCTTTATCCATTGAATAAATGTCATAGCTACATCCTTCAAGGACTCTGAGAGAGTTACAGATGAAGTATCTTTTCTGCTTTCAGCCTTTCTCTCTTGCTTTTATTCTATTTATCAGTATCAGGCATTAATGTAGTCCTGAAAAGACTTGGTGTGTGTATTTTCTAGTCTATTAATCTTTATCCTGCAGCATTTAAGGGACTTTTCAAAAAGCTTATTTCTGAATTTAGATACAGTTGGGATCAAAATTCAGGAATGCCAACTCTCATTTCAGCATTCCTTCCATGGTCAGGCTACTTTGATTTTGTAAAAATAAGAGATGCCAGTGAACGTAACGTGTTCAAGAGCAAAGATGGCGGTTTGAGGAATAAGGTGCACTCAACCCAAGCCAGGTTATTTTCAGTTGCCCCATGTGCATGTGAAAGTTGGACAACAACTAAGGAATACCATAGAATTGATGACTTGAGTTATGGTGCTGGAGAAGTATACTGAAAGTACCATGAATTTCCAGAAGAACAAACAAATCTGTGTTGGAAGAAGTATAGCCAGAAATCTTTTTAGAAGCCAAGTGAAACTTCATTTTCCCAAGTTATCAGAAGGGACCAGTCGCTGGAGAGGGACATCATGATTGTTAAAAGTGGAGAGTCAACGAAAAATAGGAATACCCCCAACAAGATGGATTGGCACAGTGGCAACAGCATTGAACTCAAGCATAACAATTGTGAGGATGGCACAGGACCAGGCAGTGTTCCCTGCTGTTGGGCATAGGGTAGCTGTGAGTCAAAACTGACTTGATGGCACTTGACAATAGCATGATAAAAGAATATTGCAAGTACCATGGACTGTCAGAAAAACAAGAAAATCTGTCATGGAAGAAGGACGATTAGAATGCTCCTTAGCAATCAGGATGTTGAGATTTATTCTGTTTTTCTTTGTACATGTTGCCAGGAGAGATTAATCTATGGAGAAGGACATACATAAAGTGGAGGGTCAGTGCAAAAAAGGAAGACTCAGAGAGATGATTTACACAGTGGGTTCAAATATAATAGTAATTGTAAGGGCGACACAGGATCTGGCAGTGTTTCATTCTGTTGTATATAGGTTCCTTATAAACCAGAACTGACTCAACAGCACCTAACAACAAAATGTTAAAAAGTTAAAAAGAGCCCTCTTATACTGATGATTTCACTTCTAAAATGTCTTGCATTCCCTCTCCTTTTGTTTCCATTGGCTCTTCCTAATTAATTCAAGCTCTAACTGGAATGATCACAATTGTATTGAGATTGCCTCCCTTTCTTCGGGGTCTCACACGTCAACATTATATTCACCCTGGCACCAGGTTTTCTTTTATATCAGTTACTACACATTTTTAAACACATCAAAACAAATAAAAAGCATTTGTACAGTTTCTTTCACATCTTGACCACCTTAGTCAATGTTTTATTTTTCTGGATCACAAAGTTCCATTCTTGATCTTTCAACTTTTGCCTTCTTCTCTTCCATAACACTTGTTTGATGACATTAAGTTGGTTCTGACTTATAGGGACCCTAGTACAGCAGAACAAAGCACTACCCATCGTGTGCCATCCTCACAAATCTTCCTATGTTTGAGTCCATTGTTTTGCAGTCATGTGTCAATCCATCTTCCTCTTTTTCGCTTACTCTCTACTTTACCAACATATCTTTCTCCAGGGACTGATTCTCTGTTGACATATCCACAATACCTGAGACAAAATCGTGCTATCTTTGCTTCTAAAGAAGATTCTGGCTGTACTTCTTCCAAGACAGATTTGTTTGTTCTTTTGACAGTTGATGGTACATATAATATTCTTCAATACCACCACAATTCAGATGCATCAATTCTTCTGTCTTCTTTATTATTCCTTGGCCAACTTTCACATGTATACAAGTATGAGGTGACTGAAAGAAAATACCGGGTGCACCTTAGTCTTCAAAGTAAAATCTTTTCTTCTTAACACTTTAAAGAGATCTTTTGGAGGTGCAATGCAATACATCATTTGATTTTCTTGGTAGTTGCTTCTATGGGTGTTAAATCCTTCACAACTTCAAGCTCCTCTATGTATTATAATGTTTCTAATTTGCCCAGTTTGAGGATTTTGATTCTCTTTACATTGAGGCTGTATCCTTTGATCTTCATCAGTAAATGCTTCAAGTCCTCTTCACTTTCAGCAAGCAAAGTTGTGTTATCTGCATTTCATAGGTTGTTAATGAGCCATCCTCCAATCCGGATACCTTGTTCTTCATCATATAGTCCAGTTTCTTGGATTATTTGCTCAGTATTGCTGTTGTTAAGTGTCATTGAGTCAGTTCTGACCCAAAGCGACCTTGTATAGTGATTCTCAGGAACGGTTAGTGTGCTTGAACCACCAACCTTGTGGTTCAGACTGACTTTGCAGTTCAATGCATTAACCCATGGCACCATACCAGGACTCCTTGATCAGCATGTAGATTTAATAAATGTGGTAAAAGGTCACAACCTTGCCATACACCTTTCCTGAATGTAAGCCACATAACATTCTCTTGTTTTCTATGAACGACTGCCTCTTAATCTATGCACAGGTTCCAATTGAGGACAACAAAGTGTTCTGGAATTTCTATTCTTCTAATGTTATCCACTCATCAGATGCTTTTGCATAGTCAATTAAAAAGATAAACATCTTTCTGGTATTCACTGCTTTCAGCCAAGATCCAGCTAGTATCAGCAATGAGATTCCTTATTCCCCCTCCTCTTCTGAAGCTTGTTTGAATTTTTGGCAGTTCCCTGTCAATGCACCCATGGAATTGTTTTTGGATTATCTTCAGAAAAATTTTATTTGTGTATAATATTAAAACTTGTAATATTGTTCAATAATTTCCACATTCTATTGTATCACCATTTTATAGAATAGGCACAAATACAGATCTCTTCCATTTGGTTGCCCAGGTAGCTGTCTTTCAAAATTTTCAACTTAAAAGAGTGTGCACCTCATGTACTGCATCAATTTGTTGAAACATCTCAATTGATATTCTCTCAATTCCTGGAGACTTGTTTTTTGCTTCTTTTGATGCTCTTTGGTATTTTTTTGTTTGCTTGTTTTTGCCAATTCTTTCAATGCCACATTGACATCTTCATTCAGTAATATTGGTTCTTAATCATATGCTATATCATGAAGTGATTGAACATCTGCTAACTCTTTTTGGTACAGTGACTATGTGTATTCCCTCCATTTTCATCTGATGCTTCATGCATTGTACACTGTTTTGCCTATAGATGCTGTTGTTGTTGTTAAGTGCTATCCAGTTGGGCCTGACTCATAAAGACCCAGTATAGGGTTTCTGAGGAGCAACTTGT
>NW_006408938.1:772848-788906 GCF_000296735.1 Chrysochloris asiatica | reverse complement strand
TAAATTCAGGTGGGATATATTCAAGGTCATATTTTGTTTCTCGTGGACTTGTTTTCATTTTCTTCAGCTTCAGTTTGAATTTGCATATGAGCAACTGATGGTCTTTTCTGAAAGCATATAATACTAAAAATATGTATATACTTATGCCTTACTGACTGTACAGAAGGTTTGACTGTGTGGATTATAACAAACTATGGATAACATTATGAAAAATTGGTGTTGTAGAACACTGAATTATGCACATGAGGAACATAGACTAAGAGGCAGTGCTTTGAACAGAACAATGGAATACTGAATGGTTTATAACTAAGAATGGTGCATGCCAGGATTGCATTCTTTAACCATATTTACTCATTCTGTATGCCGAGCTAATAGTCTGAGAAGCTGAATTATATGAATGAGTTCACGGCATCGGGATTGGATTAAAATATATTAACAACCTGAGATAGGCAGATAATTCAGCCTAGCTTGCTGGAAGTGATGAGTTAAAATATTTACTGATGAACATCGAAGATTACAGCCTTCATTATGCATTGCACTTCAATGTAAAGAAAATGAATATCCTCACCACTGGGCCAGTAAATAACATCATGAAAACTGGAGAAAAGATTGAAGTTATCAAAGACTTCATTTTTCCCTGATCCACAATCAAAACACTCATGGAAGCAGCAGTTAAGAAATCAAACAACATATTGCATTAAGCATATCTGCTGCAATAGATCTCTTTAAAGTGTTTAAGAGCTTAGATGTCAGTTTGAGGACTAAGGTGCCCCTGACCCAAGTTATAGCATGTTCAATCACCTCATGTGTATGTGAAAGTTAGACAATGAATATAGAAGAACATAGAATAATTAATTCATTTGAATTATGGTGTTGGAGAAGAAAATTAAATTACCATTGACTGCCAGAAAAAAAAACCCAAATGTGTCTTGGTAGGAATGCAGCCAAAATGCTCTTAGAAGCCACGATAGGGAGACCTTGTCACTCATACTTTGGGCATGTTATCAGGAGGGATCAGTCCCTGAAGCATGTTATTATACTTAGTAAAATAAAGGGTCAGCAATAAAGAGGACAACCTCCAATTAGATGGACTAACATTGTGACAAAAGCAGTGTGTTCAAACGTAACAAAAATTGTGAGAATGATGCGGGCACACTTAGTGTCTTGTTCTGTTGTGCATAGAGTCTCTATAAGTCAGAACTAACTTGATGGCATCTAACAACATTTTCATTAACTAACCTAAAGGTTGATAGTTTGGATCCAACCAGCAGCATAGCAGCAGAAAAGTCTGGAGATCTGTTTCCATTAAGATTACTGTCTAGAAAACCCTATGGAGAGTTTTCTTCTGGGGTGACCATGCATAATGGACCATGCAATCAAAATTAACTTGACTACAGTGTATAGAAGGATCTCTGGTAGTGTAGTGGTTATGAGTCGGACTGCCAACCTCAAGGTCAGCAGTTCAAAACTACCAGCAGTTCCGTGGGAGAAAGATGAGGTGTTCTGCTCCTGTAAAGATTTACAGCCTCGGAAACCCTGTACAGGGTCACTATGAGTCGGAACTGACTCCATGGTACTTAACAACAACAACAAAAACAACAACAGTGTGTAGAGTCCTGATGTGGCACCATAGGATAAGCACGTGATGACTAACCATAAAGTTGGTGGTTGAAATCCACCAGTCACCCTTTGGAAACCCAATACAGGATGGTACTTTATAATACCAGTATACATATATATTGTTGGTACTTTGGCTGAAAGTTATAAAATTACTTCTCAAACACATTGTCATTATTAAATGCCATATAGTCAGTTTCTACTAATAGCAACCCTTTATTGGGTTTCCAAAGCTATAACTTTTTGCAGCAGCAGAAACCCTCATCTTTCTCTCATGGAGCAGCTGGTGGATTTGAACCCACAGCCTTGTAGTTAGGAGACCCCAAGTCACAGAGCTATTCCTTATGTTAGTTTTCTATTCCTGCTGTAACAAATTACCACAAATTTAGTGGCTTGAACAATGAGTATGAATTATCTTAAAATGTATAGGTTATACAACTGATATAGGTCTCACTGGATCAAAATCAGAGTTTTGGCAGAGCTGTGTGTTTTTTTCTGGAAATTTGACCCCATCCTCCACAGTACTTGTTATTTTGGTTCACATATCTTTCTTCTGTAGTTCTGCAATGGTATACAAGAACACACATCAAAATATTGTTTGTGTTCCTTTTATATATATAAATAAGAATCTTAAGCACATTGATTTCTTTCATTTGTACTGAGAACTTTTCAGTATTTCATGGCTGTTAACTAATTTTGTTTCACCTTTTACCTTAAAATCTTAAATTATTCTAAATGAAGGCTATGGTACTCCATTTTATGTAATCTTGTAATGTCCCAGTCTACCATTCTGAAAGAGAATCAATCAGATGATTCTTGTAGGTAGAAAAGTTAAAGGGATTGCAACCATGAATTGGAGTAAGCTAAAGAAATGTGAAAAATGTCTAATAATTTGCGTGCTTGGCAAAGAAAAACATGAGACTTTATATTTATATAATTTTCTTCATTATTCTCAAATATTCTTCCTTTATCTTACCATATCTGGTAGGAATGGCAGAGAATCTACCTTCATCTAAGAAATAATAAGCTTGGAGATGCTGAGTGACTTATCAAACAGGGGATGAGGAGGGACAAAAGCCAACAAAGAGATACAACCAATCAGACGAGCATCACATTGACAAGAAGACTAACTCCACAGGACAACCTTCAGCCTCTTTTGCCATTAATTTCTTTCTGCCCTAATAATAACTGTGTCTTTTGGTTTATGGTTGTATCTAATGAATTAGAATACCTAACATTTCAGTTTATTGTGCATAGAGCCACTATGAGTGGGCACCAACTCAAAGGACCCTAAAAACACAACAACAATGACAACAATGCTGAATTAGAGTCTACAGGATGCAATGTACCACACAGTTCTTAGGGATCGCCTACATTCCTACTTCACCCACACTGTTGTTTGATGACCTTGCCTTATAGTTGATGGTACAAAAGCCATCAGACAAGTGTCCACATCATCTCCTGAAAATCATTCTACATAACAACCTACACTTTTACTCTCCTAATGGATTAGAACAAGTGTCTCTCCTTCTCCTTTTAATCTGAATCATATTGATTTTCATCTTTTCCAGGATTCTCCTTTATTTCTTTCTCTCTTATATTATTGTCATTTGCTGCTTATCACTATTGTTAGCATTGAAACAAACTTTTTAATATTTTTCACACTGAAACGATCATAGAGTCTCATCCTCTTCTCCCTTTACATTATCTACCTTTAGTCCTTTGTAACCAAACTTTCAGAAAGATTTACCTACACATGTTTTCTTTATTTCCTTATTGCTCATTTCTTTTTTATTTAATAAATTCTGCCTCTACCTCCACCCTTCTTCTGAAATTGATCACATCAAAAGGTACCTCATGACCTTCATATTGACAAACCCAATAAACACTTTGTTGTTAAGTGCTATCAAGCCTGTTCTGACCCATAGTGATCCTGTATAGGGTTTACAGCTGGTGGGCTTTGCGGTTCAAACTGACATTGTGGTCCACCGTGTTGTGCTGCAGCACCACAGCAGAACACCAATAAATACTTATCTATCCTTGTATTTTACATCTTAGCAGTATTTTAACATAGCTGATTTACACCTCTTGCCCTTTCTGACACCACTGTTTGGGTCATCCTCACTTCTCATAAGCTTATTTGTTTCTCTCCTTTGCTTATTCCTTTTCTCCTACCCAACATATAAATGATGATGCTCACTAGATTGAAGTACTTGGGACTGTCCTCATTTTTTTCTATATTGTTTTATTTGGTAAGATTTATTTCTGTAGTCGTCTACAGGCAGAATAATTTCTAAATTTTAATTTCAACTCAGAACATTCCTGTGAGATCACATATCCTTAACTGCCTGTGTTATCTCTACTTGGATGTCTCACAACATCTCAAACAATGTAGAAAACAAGACTCTGATTTTCCTTCAGACCTAGCCAACCAATTTCCTAACAGGCCTAGTTTGTTGCATATTGTAGAAATAGTGGTACCTTATATTCAATTTCTCAAGTTAGAAAACTAGGAGATACCTCAGACCGATTTCTTTCTTTCACTCCCATGTTCACCATAATCAGTCCTATAGGAAAACACACACACAAAAAATGCAGCTATTTAACTATGTAAAATTATACTGATACGACCTTAGTCTAGTTTACCACCCAGTTCTCTTGGACTATGAAATTGTTAAAATTCTATTTCTACTCTTTTGTTTTGTTTTTTGGGGGATCTTCTAAATGTTGTTTTAAGTTTTTATTGTGAATTGAGTGAAAGTTTACAAGACAGATCATCGGTTTTATATTCAACAAATCGTATACTTTGTTTCATTACAATGATTATAATCCCCTCCATGTACCATCAGATAACAGCTTTTCTCTCTATTCATTTTAGCTCTTTAAAAAACAACAACACTCATGCATATATAATAATTTATACCCCCAAAGGATACATTCTGCAAGTCTGCCTTCTGGCCACCAGCTCTCAGTCCCTCTCTTCCCATGACTCTAGAGTCCTCAGTTGCTTCCTCGCTCTGTGTCCCCATCTTTGCCTCCATCTCTGGTGTGACTGCTTCTCTACATAAGTTCTCACATTCTGCATGTGCTCTTCACCCTTGATGGTCCTAGTGTCCTCTGTTTCTGAACTGTAAGATTAACTACTCTCTGGTTTTTGATATAAAACTTCTACCTTAATAATTGTAACAGTCACAATTAGTCATGATAACTATTACTCATTATTGAATCATAAGAATCTTATTCCCATCTCTTTTCACCAGACCCATCTAGACAAGATGAAAACTAGTCAATGGGGACTCTTCCTTTCCCCACACACTCTTAAACTAAACTCCCTCTTAAAACATTGTAAGCCAGTCATTCTGTGCCTTTATTGACCCCTCATTTTAGGTAGCCAATGTCTAAGTTGTCCCTATCTACCCTGTGTATAGAGGGGATATCATTAACACTTAAGGTAAAGACTCTTTCATTTTCTGTTGGTATTTAGAGTTACTACCTTCATGAGTATAGGTCAAGTTCATCAAATTGTAGCAATTTGCCCTTGTTTCCATGATCAAAAATGGTAATTTTTTTTTCTCTTTATCTTCCTCTAATCGAATTCTGATTATACAGCCATCGAGGCTAGGTCAAATGGGTACTATCTGCAAGTTTGGGTGTTTTTGTATGTCTCCCCTCACTTCATATCAGCTGGATGCTTCACTGTCAGCTCTAGCCTCTGTGGCTTTGTCCTTGTCCATTGACTCAGGTGTCCCCAGGTCTCACCACACTTTGGACCAACCAGCCCATCCTCTACTCTTTCTCATCTACAGGTCAATGGGAGTATATGGACCGTGGTTGAACTCAGTCCATTTCTTTATTGCTGGCTTTACCTCTCTTCTACTCACCAGAGACCACTGTGGTCATCAGCAAACTTACATGCCTGCTCATGTGTTCCCTTTGAGTTTCAGTCTTACAGGGAGGTTTGTCCTGAAGGAACTTGATTATTTGCCATGATGGCTTCCTGGTGAACAGCTTGCTTATTCTAGTAGTATCCAGTCATACTGCTATTTTTGTTTTGGGTTTTTCCTGCTCATCTTTCTTTGAAGATGTATCTTTTGTCACACTAGCTGTTCCAGGCTTGTCTGCTTGTCCTTTCTAGTGGGAATGTCCCACTTCAGAAGGTTCTGGATGGGACTCAGGATTTCACCTAAGGTCCTATACACTGCAAAGGCTCCATAGGAGGCCTATTTCACTGGGCAAGTTATAGAACCCCTTTTAGGTATTCCAATCAGTTATAGGCTGAAGATGGGCTTACAAGCTTTCTCTAATCATGTTTCCTGACATTCCTTTCTATCCCACTCAAGTATCTATTTTGCAATAGTAGGCAAGGGAAACCAGTATTCATAAGACAGTCAAGCATCTTAGTATTATTTCTCTTCTTCAAATTATGCCTAGATCCCTGTATCACGGAGTCCTGTTGTTCCAAGGTTGTGCATGATCACTATTTACCTCTGTCCCATTTAGCCCATGCAAATCTGTCTCAGTGTTCCCCTATCTACCTTGATCTCCTACCCCTTGTCCCTTCTTTTATTGCTTTCTCCTACACCCAAACTATGATGTGTCTGCTCCCTACCCTGTGCTCTACTGTCACCTCCCTCTACTTCCCCCTAAACCCCCCTCCACACACACACACCCAACTCCACCATTGTGGTTACCTTATATTCCATTAACTTTGCCCTCTATTTAAGATAGTCTATTTTATCTGTAACCTATCTGACCTTCTTATCACCTGGATGTCTATTCCTATGTGTTTAATTTCTTTCACAATGCAATTGTTTTGATCATAGACTGACCTCCCAGATCCTCTGAATTTGTTCTTATAGTTTTGTTCTGTTCTCAACTCTTCCATTTGCCTATTGAGTTCTGGGTAGTGCTGCTACTTCGGCCAATCTCTGGTTGTTCTCTGTTCTTGTTGGTTCTCAGTCCACAGAACTCCCTTTAGGATGTTTTACAGTGCAGGGTTGGCTTTGGCAAAATCTCTTAAGCTTCTGTTTATCCTGGAATGTTTTGATTACACTGCCATAGTTGATTTACAGCTTTGCTGAGTAGAGGATTCTTGGTTGGCAGTTTTTTGTTTTTTTTTTTTCTTTCAGGGTTTTATATGTCTCCCCATTGTCTTTTTGCAGCATAGTTTATGCTGAGAGATCAGAGCTTAATCTGATTTGCTTGTCTTTGAATGTAACACTTCTCTTTTCCTTAGCTGCTTTCAGGATTTTCTCCTTATCTTTGATTTGGAGAGCTTGATTATTTTATGTCTTGGTGGTTTTCTTCTAGGGTCTATCCTTCCTGGGGTTCATTGATCTTCTTGAATGCCTATCTTTCACTTTTCAGGATGTTAGGGAAATTTTCTTCCAGCACCTCTTCAACTATCTTCTCTGTAGACTTTTGTTATTCTTCCTGTTCTGGAATGCCAATAATTCTTAAGTTATTCCTCTTCATGTTGTCCAACATGAATCTTAGACCTTCTTAATATTTTTTAGCCTTTTTTTCTGCTTGTTCTTTTATTCCAGCTCACTAGTTTTGGCTTCCATCTTTTCAATTCTGCTCCTTTGCCCTTTCAGTGTATCGCCCATTTCTGATATTCTATTATTAATTGTTTGGACCTCTTTCTGTAGGTTTTGAATTGTTTACAATGCTATATCTATCTTATTTGATTGTTTTGTAGCACTTTCCTGACTTATTCCTTGTTTTTCTCAACTCCATTGTAAAGTGTTTTGATACATTTTATAATTATTTTTCTGAATCCCTTCTCAGGCATTTCCAAAGCCTACCCTCCTTACAGTATGGAGTGTAGGTCAACTTCCAGATAATTTGTGTCAGTCATTTTATCTCATTTCTGGACATGTGCTGATATGGACATCTGTTTCTGTTTCTTGAGCATATTCAGTAATTAGCTGTGGCCTTAATACTTGGATGAGTGCATGTTTTGTATTTTTTATGCTTTCTGATTGCTTCCAGGTAAGATGTGATCAGGATATGGGCTTCTCTTTTCACTCTTCTTATTACTTGACTCAGAATAACTGTCAAAGATGTTGTCTACCTACCTGGTGTCTGGCAGCTGGTATTGGTTCTTGCCTGGATTGTGGGATTTTATAGGGTGTGATTGTAGTTTAACTATATGACAGCAATTGCTGTCTCTTCTTGGGTAATGTAGGGAGAGAAAGAACCCCTTAAAAGTTAAGAAGGGACAAAACAAAAAACAAACAAACAAACAAAAAAACCCAGCAACAACAAAAAGTTAGAGTGGATGATGTAGTCTATAATCATAGAAAAGAGAGAGAGAGAAAATAGCCTAATGTGAGTGTGATTTTAATGTCCTCACTGAACTTCTACCCTATCCGCTATCTTGTTTGTCTCTCCTATTCTGTTTCTACTCTTGATTGTATGTAATTAAATATAACATAATTATTTTAAATGTGTTCCTACTTAAACCTGTGAACAGCTTTCCATTGCAGTTAGAATAAAATTCAAACTTCTTTCTTTGGCTTCTTTTATCTGACTTCTGTCTGTTTATCCCACTGACTTAATTTTTTGCTAATAATTTTATTCTTATACATTCATTTATTGGTTAATTTGTCTTCCTTTACTGTAGCTGCTGGGGGAAAGATGACACTTTCTGCTGTCATAAAATATTTGCAGCCTTGAAAATGCTATACAGGATTGATATGAGTCAAAACAGACTTGATGGCACTCAGCGACACCATCTGTAGTTACAATGGTCTCTTTTTAATTCCTCAAGTGTTAGTGTCTTCCCACCAACTGTGTATTTAAATATTTTGTTTCATTTGCCAGAAATGTTCAATGATCTCCCCACCTAGGGAGTAAGAGGACAGAATAGCCAGTTGTTCCCAGGTAAGACTGAAATCAGGAAACAGCTTCAGAAAAGAATTAATGCTCGTCTTTTGAGCATATTATGAAGTCATTTTAAAGGACTTTAAGAGAAGAAAGTAGATCATAAAGTAATCAAAATAAAGCATGTAGTGAGAAAGGGAAGGTACATATAGGTAAATTCATAAGCAGGCATAAAGATGCATTGTAATGAATAAGGTGACACTCATTTAGGAATTGCAAGTAGTTCCATATGACTTAAACACATTGAGTGTGATAATAAAAAATCTATTTCTTCCAGGCCCTACTTTGCATGAAGCATCTAAATCCACTTATGTACAGAATATTGGTGGGGTGCTGTAGGATAAGCACAGGACCAAAAGGTCAGTTTGAACCACAAGGTCAATAGTTCAGATCCAACGGTTGTTCCTTGAAACACTGTACAGGGTTGTTATGAGTCAGAATTGACTTGATTGCAATTAACAACAACAACAAATACAAAGATATGGAGGGACAGAATTCCACTGGGGAGTGGTATGAAATCCTTTTATGCTACCATATTTCTTCAGGACCTAGATATGAATATGGTCTACATTTTAAGTTGCCTCAGTGATTCTGGAAATTAAATACATTGAATTTATTGCTAATGGCAAACATGATCTTACTACAAAAAACTTTTCCTATACCAGGGCAATTAAAAATATTACTATTAGGGTTCCAGTTCACACATGCATGGATTTATTCCAAAGAAAACCTTTTCAAACATGCCTACTATTTGTGGATGCCTGAAGATAAGTTCTCACAGACTGAGTCTCAGGGTGCCTTCAAAATACATAAATAAAAGTTGAAACAGTGGCATCGAGGAAATCTACTGGACCAGTTAAATTTAAAGGTCAGCTCAGAAGGTTACGGTGACTTATTTGTTAGGTTTCCAAAGAGGTAATCATGATATATTTTCTCCATGGGCACAGAATGATCAAGGAGGATTATCATGAAGAAGTGGTAAGCATCTTGAAAACTGCCTTAGTGAAAGAATGATCAGGGAGGTTGCCAAGAGGAATTTTTCCCATTCCAACAGTGTACCTGCTCATTCTTCAAGGGTAGCAAGAGATGTCCTAGGAGAACTTTGTTGGAAAACTTTACCCCATCCACCCTACAGCTCTGGTCTTGCCCCCTTCAGACCTCTTTTTGTTCTAAAAAGGTCAAAGAACATTTCAAAGGAGAATGATTTGGATCCTTGAAGGATGCCAAAACTACCATTTTGACATGGTGTAAATCAGTATAGAATTATTTAAGGAAGAGTTAGAGAAGGAAACATACCTTCAGAAGTATATTGTTGTTGTTAAGTGCTGTCAACTCATAGCTACCCTGTATAGGGTTTCTTACTAGAAGCTGGTGGGTTTGAACTGCTGACCTTGTGTTTCACAGTCCAGTATTGATCCTATAGCCTCACACCAAGAATCCTCAGAAGAGTATAGACTGCCACATTGTAGACATGTTGAGAGGCATTAGATTCACATCTTGTTATTTTCATTTTAGAACTGTTTTTATGATTTCTGTAATAATACTTTTTACTTATCCTCACGTTAGAGTGACGGCCCTTGACGTGTCAAGCCTGTCCATTAACAAATTATTTTATCAAGTTAATGCCACTTATTTTTATTACTGGAGTCCTGGGGTGGCATTGTAGGATAATGTAGTAGATCGTAAGGCTGGTTTGAACTGCAGTGTCAGAGATTCAAATTTACCAGATGCTCCTCTGACACCCTAGAAGGGTCACTATGAGTCAGAACCAACTCAACAGCACTTAACAACAGCAGCATCTTTATTACTAGTTTGAATTGTCTTCTATTTATAACAGCTACATTCTATTTCCAAAGTATACTCATCAGTATCTAAACAAATACAATTTGTAGCTTCTAAGTAAAAAATGAAATAAAATTTTTCCCATCTATTTAATACTTTCATAAAAAAAAAAAAAGGTGTGACTTTGTTTCTGTTGTTACTGGATAATACCAGTGACTGGAAGTGCTAGGGTTTCAGTATAACTTCATACATAGGGCACCTTAGAGCCATTCTATTCTATGGCAAGGGACAATACCCATAACATTGTCTTAAAAATCAATGCCTTTGACCATAAAGAATTATAAGAGATTGTTTCCTGAGCATTCTACACACTGTTCAATTTCTACCAGTGACTGACTCAAATTTCAAAGTCTCTCTTTTTCTAACTCTGTTCTGGTAGATACTACAACCTCCTTCTATCCTATTATTCTCACTCTGATTTACAAGCATCCTTTTCCAACTTCCCTCAATTTCTGAATCAAAGGAGATGAAGCCTAAAAGGTGAAAGAAAATTATAATAAAACCAATTAAATCACCATAAGAAAACTATTAACTATCCTCATGATATATAGTAATGAACAAATAGGTTCCTGAATCCAGCTAATTCAAACATCATACACCAATTTCTTCATATGCAAAAGGAAGGTAATATTCTTGCTACTTGACAAAGTTGTATGAGGATAATATATTGGTCATCAATAAGCACTCAATAAATTTAGACATTTCATTTATTATTATTATTACTGTTTTTATCATTATATTTTCATTTATTAGATGATTTCCTGTTCTATTATAAGGAGCTCTGGTAGCGTAGTGGTTACAAATCAGGGTTCTCAGGAGTTCAAAACTACCAGCTGCTCCACGGGAGAAAGATGAGGCTTTCTGCTCCCGTAAGGATTTATAGCCTTGGAAAACCTGTTCAGGGTTACTATGGGTCGGAACCGACTCGAAGGCACTTAACCTCACAACAATCTTTATTATAAGCCTATTTTATACTTATTTATTCCTAATGTGAACTTATAAGTAAGGAAAATGTGTCATTTTTGAATTGAGTGGTGTCTAGGAAAATTTTGAAGTGATTTAACTTAAAGAAAGAGATAGAAAAACAGCATATTTAAAATTAATAGTAAAATACAAAAGTATATTGTCACATGATATATAAGTCTGTCCTTATATGTATGTATCTGATATGTATGTGGCTCTGTGGTTTAATGCACCAGGCTGCAAAGCTATTTGAACTGCAAGGTCGGCGGTTCAAGCTCAACAACTGCTCCTCAGAAACCCTATACAGGGTCGCTATGGATAGGAAAGGAGCTCTGGTAGCGTAGTGGTTACGAACCGAGCTGTGAACCTTAAGGCCAGCAGTTCGAAACTACCAGCCGCTCTGTGGGAGAAAGATGAGGCGTTCTGCTCCCGTAAAGATTTACACCCTCAGAAACCCTGTACAGGGTCGCTATGGGTCGAAACTGACTCTACAGTACTAAACAACAACAACAACAATGGGTAGGAATCAACTTGACGGCACTTCACAACAACAACAACAATATATATTTGGATTCCTGGTGTGGCGCTGTAGGACCAGCACTAGACTTTCAAACCCACCAGCTGTTTTTTGTGAACCCTATACAGGGTCGCTATGAATTAGAACTGCACTTAACAACAACAAATATTTAATATGTGTAAATTGGTACTTAACTTTGTTTCCTTCATTTTAATAAAAATTATTTATGAAGATGTTTTCAGTAAATATAAGGCATATAGTCCTGGTGTGGTGCTGTAGGATAATGCACTGGATCACAAAACCAGTTTAAACCTCAAAGTTGGTGGTTCAAACTCACCAGCCTCCTTGGAAACCCTATATAGGGTCACTATGAATCAGAACTGACTTGACAGCACTTGACAACAAGTACACTTTAAAATTTTGTTTACAGGAAATGGGGAGCCTGAAAACTCATGAACTCATAATAGCTCTAAAGTAAAGCAATGTGATCATGGCAACTAGTATGGTCTTACTGAGGATGGTGCATCACAGTCTTCTCACCATGCAAATACATTTCTGTACTTGTTACTATAGGAGCATACTATCTTCTTATGGCGCATATACATTCCCATATTATATAAATAGGATAATGCAATTCTGATGCTCTATTTCCTGGGTTTATTCTGGTCCAAATTTTCTATGAATAATGACAGAATTCAATATTGTTCATTAAGTCTAACTACACTTATGAGTATTTGTAATTAGTGGAGACTCTTCTGAAATAGAGGTGTTGAAATTAAGAAACAGCAGTGGAGAAAAAAAGAGTTCAACCACTAATGTTTCTATTAGATTTATTGGCTTCAGCTAACTGCTGTCTTCATTTTGTCTTTGTTCTTAATTTATATTCAATTAACATATCACAGACTCAGAAAAGCATTCACTATCAATTTGTAGAGAAAGATTGATAAAGCTATACAAGACAAGAATTCTAACCTGCTGTATAAAACTAACAGAATTTACATGGCATTTAAAAAAAAAAAAGTTTTACTGTGAAGTGTGTGATAGTTTTCATGTGAGAACATTAGTTTTACATTCATCCAATCATCTGTCATTTAATTGCCATGGTTACAGTCTCCTCCAGGCATCATTAAACAACCAAAGGGTATACCAATGCAAGCTGCCCCTGGGTCGTCAGTGCACAGCCCCGCCCCCTCTCTGGGTCTAGAGTTCCCAGGTGCTCCATTTCTCCACGTCATCATCTCTGCCTCCAATTCTGGCATCACCGTTTCTCTGGGTAGGGTCCCACACTCCACTCTTCTTCCTTGATAGTCCCAGGGACCTCCACTGCTGAAATGAAATGTCAACCACTCCCCTCCTTTTGCTACAAAAGATCTACCCCTTTACATTTCCAACCCTCACAGTCAGTCCTGATAGCAATTACTATTGTCCACAAGAGTCCTATTCCCATCTCCTTTCATCAGCCCTGCCCAGATTGACACTACTCAGTGGAGATTGTACCTTCCTCTGCACCCTTTGAATCTAGTCTCCCTCTTGAAAGCTTGTAAACCAGTCACTTCTTGCCTTTGTAGCCCCCCAGTTTTGGGTAGCCAATGTTCAAGTTTTCTTTACATTAAGATGTAATCCATACGGAAGGCCATGTTCTTTGATCTTCATCAGTAAATGTTTTAAGTCCTCTTCACTTTCAGCAAGCAAGGTTGTATCATCTGCATATCGCAGGTTGTTAATGAGTCCTCCTCCAATCCTGATGCCAATTTTCTTCATATAACCCAGCTTCTCAGATTATTTGCTCAGCATACAGGTTGAATAAGTATGGTGAAAGAACACAAATTTATTGCACACCTTTCTTAATTTTAAACTATTCAGTGTTCCCATGCAGTCAAGGACTTCATTCTTCTTGGATCAACTATCAACACTCACGGAAGCAGCAGTCAAGAAATAAAACGACATATTGCATTAGGCAAATCTGCTGCACAAGACCTTTATAAAGTGTTGAAGAGCAAAGATGTCAGCTTGAAGACTATGGTGAACATGATCCAAGACCTTTATAAAGTGTTGAAGAGCAAAGATGTCAGCTTGAAGACTAAAGTGAGCATGATCCAAGCCATGGATTCAATAACCTCATATGCATACAAAAGCTGGACAGTGAATAAGGAAGACCATAGAAGAATTGATGCTTTTGAGTTATGGTGTTAGAGGAGGATATTGAAAGTGCTATGGGCTGCAAAAAGAACCAATAGATCTGGTCTGGAAGAAGCGCAGCTAGAGTGCTCCTTGGAGGCCAAAATGGCCAAACTTCATCTCTCATACTTTGGACTTATTGTCAAGAGGGAACAGTCACTGGAGCAGGATATCATGTTTGGTAAGGTGGAGGGTCAGTCCAACAAGGTGGATTGGCCAAGTGGCAGCATTGAGTCCTCAAGTGTGGCAACAGTAGTGAGGCTGGCCCAGGATCAGGCAGTGTTAGGCTCTGCTGTGCGTAAGGTACTGAGTCAGTACTGACTCAATGACACCTAACAACAACAACAACAACAATGTCTAAGTTGCCCATCCCTGTCTACCCTGTGTACTGAGGAGGTGGGAATGATCCTCACTGTAAAGATTTTTTCCCTCTTTTGAGCTACTGCATCCATAGGTGTAGGTGAAGTTTATCAGAGTGTATCAGAATATTCTTTTTTTTCTCTCCTTTCTTCTTCTAGTTGAGTTCTGATCATCCAGCGATTAAGTCAGGTCAAGTAGGTATTATCTGCAACTGTGTGTGTTCTTGTGCATATCTCCTAACTTATCAGCTGGATGTTTCTCTCTCTACTCTAGTCCTCTGTAGCTATGTCACTGACTCTGAGTCCAGGAGTCCCCAGATCTTGCCATATTGCTGACCAACCAGGTCTCCACCAGGTTCACAGGAGTCTATTGAATGCTGTAGGGCTTAGCTTGCAGCTTCACTGCTGTTTTTCTCTCATGTCCCCTTATCAGTGTCCAACGTGGTCTCCAGTCAGACCGCATGTCTGCTTGAGTATTCCTCTCAAGTCTTAGTCTTGGAAGGGGGTTTTCTCTGAGGGAACCAGCCACTGGCCTTGATGTCTCTTGGTTGAGCAACTTACTTATTCTTGCAGTAGTCAGTCGGACTGCCATTATTGTTTTTTATTGTTCCTGTCAGTCTTTCTATCAAGAAGTAATTTCTGTTATTTTAGCTGTCTGGGCTGGTCAGCTTGTCCTTTCAAGTGGAGATTTTCCACCTCAGAAGATTCTGGATGGGGATCAGGATTCCACCTATGGTCTTATGTAATGTCTCTTGGTTGAGCAACTTACTTATTCTTGCAGTAGTCAGTCGGACTGCCATTATTATTATTTTTTTTTTTTTCCTGTCAGTCTTTCTTTCAAGAAGCAATTTCTGTTATTCTAGCTGCCATGGACTGCCAAAAGACTAATAGATCTGTTTTGGAAGAAGTGCAGCCATAGTGCTCCTTGGAGGCCAGGATGGCTAAGCTTCTTCTCTCATACTATGGACATATTGTCCAGAGGTAACAGTCACTGGAGAAGGATGTCATGCTGGGTAAGGTGGAGGGTCAGAGAAAGAGAGGAAGACCCCTAACGAGATGGATTGGCCAGGTGGCATCATTGATGGACTCGAGTGTGACAGCGGTAGTGAGGTTGGCCCAGGACCGGACATTGTTTCGTTCTGTTGCGCATGGGGTCACTATGAATCGATTCTGACTCAATGGCACCTGATAACAACAACAATGGTGATATTTCTGCCTATTCCTTTTTCTCCTCCTCAAATGTATATTTTACAGTGATATGCAAGGGAAAAGAAGATTCAAACTACAGCCAAGCGTCTTAACATTATTTCCCCCCTTTTATTCAAACCATGCTTCAATCCCTGTATCCCAGGGCCCTGTTGTTCCAAGATTTTACATATATCATTATTTACCTCTGTCCCACTTAGCCCATGCAAACCTGCCTAATTGTTCTCTCATCTGCCTTGTTCTTCCATTCCCTTCTCCCTTCTTGTGTGTTGCCCCCCTCTCTAGCACCCAAACTATCCTGTGTATATTCCTTACCCTGTGCTCAACCTTCCCCTCCCTCCCTAATCCCACCCCCCACTCCTGGTAACCAAAATATATATATATTTTCTCCTCTTCTTAGTATGGGTTCTTTTTCTTAGTCTTTTATAATAGTGATCCTATTCAGTATTTCTCCTTTTGTGACTGACTAATTTCACTCAGCATAATGT
>NW_006408938.1:765571-771325 GCF_000296735.1 Chrysochloris asiatica | reverse complement strand
TAGATTACTTTGGGTGGTATTCACATTTTCACAATTTTAAGTCTTCTTATCCAGGATCATGGTACATTCTGCCATTTTTGGAGACAATCTTTAGGTTTCTTGTAGTGTTTTGTAGTTTTCTTTGTATAGGTCCTTTGTTTCTTTGGTTATATTTATTCCTAGACATTTCATCCTTTGGTCAGCTATTGTAAATAGTATTGCTTTCCTAGTGTCCTTTTCAGTACTGTCGTTATTGATATAGAGGAATCTAACTGACTTTTGTATGTTGATCTTATGTCCTTCCATTTTTCTGAATCTTCCAATGAGGTCTAGTAGCTTTTTTATTGAGTCTTCGGGATTTTCTCCGTATCATATTATCTGCAAATTGAGTTTTACTTTTTCTTTGCCAGTTTGGATGCCTTCAATTTCCCTGTCTTGCCATATAGCTCTTGCTAAGACTTCCAGCACAATATTAAATAGGAGTGGAGATGCAGGGCATCCTTGTCTGTTTCCTGTTCACAGAGGGAAGGCTTTCAGTTTCTCTTCAGTGATAGTAACGTAGGCTATTGGTTTTATAAATATGCTCTTTATTATGCTGAAGACTTTCCCTTCAGTTCCTACTTTGTAGAGTGTTTTTATCAGGAATGGATGTTGGATTTTTTTCAAATGCGTTTTCTGCATTAATCAATATTATCATGTAGTTCTTTTCTTTTTTCTTATTTATATGGTGGATTACATTGATTATTTTTCTAATGTTGAACCATCCTTGCATCCCTGATATGAATCTATGAATCCCACTTGATCATGATCTTTTTGATGTGCTGCTGGATTCTGTTGGCTAGGGTTTTATTGAGAATTTTTGCATCTATGTTCATGAAGGTTATTGGTCTATAATTTTCTTTCTTAGTGATATCCTTCCTTGGTTTTGGTATAATGGTTATGCTTGCTTCATAAAATGTATTAGGAAGTTTTCCATCCTCTTCTATATTCTGGAATAATTTGAGTAGAATTGGTGACAGCTCTTCTCTGAATCTTTGGTAGAATTTACCAGTGAAGCCATCTGGGCCTGGACTTCTTTTGGTTGGGAGTTTTTTGATGACCTGATCAATTTCTTCTTTTGTAATGGGTCTGTTCAGGTTTTCTACTTCATTCTTTGTAAGTTTAGATAGGTCGTGTTTATCTAAAAATGTATCCATCTCTTCTAAGTTTTCAAATTTGTTGGAGCACAACTTTTCATAGGATTCTGCTATTATTCTTTTTATTTCCTTTGGTTCCATTGTGACATCTCCCATGTGGTTTCTAATGCATGTTATTTGTGTCTTCTCCCTCTTTTCTTTTGTTAGGTTTGCCAATGGTCTGTCAATTGTATTAATCCTTTCAAAGAACCAGCTTCTTGTCCTGTTGATTCTTTCTATATTTTTTCTGCTTTCTATCTCATCTATTTCTGCTCTCACTTTTATTTATTTAGTTAGTTTATGGTGGCTGTAGGGTCTTTTTATAGCCTAATCTACAGATCTTAGGATGCAAGTCTATAAAAATCTCTAGCCTGCAAAAATCTTCAATCTACTTTCTGGCCTACAGACTTTGGACTTGACATCTCCCCAAATTGTGTGAGCCAGACTGTTGTAATAAATATATGTCTATCTATTTCATATCTATCTATTTACCAATCTTTCTATCTAGTTATCCATCTATTCCACTGCTTTTGTTTCTCTAAATAACTCTGACTAAGAGAGAGCACATGTGAGCTACAAAGTGGCAAATCATGCAGGTCCTTATATTCCATGGTAAGGATAAGGGTTTTCTTTGAGTGGAATGGAGAGAAAATGAAGGGTTTTAAATTAGAAGAATAACATAATCTGACACCTTGTTGTAAAGGATCACTACAGTTGTTACTCCTTTAAAGGGAGGATCACGATCGTGAGACTTTCTCTCCAATACTTTATCTATGTTATCAGGAGAAACAAATTCCTGAAGAAAGGCACCAAGCTTGTTTAAGTAGAGGGTCATTGAAAAAGAGGAAAATCCTCAATGAGATGGATTGACTCCCTGGCTGCAACAATGGCCTCAAGCATAACAATTATTAAAAGGATGGCTTAAGCCTGGGCACTGCTTCATTCTGTTTTACATGGGGTCATTATGAGTCAAAACTGATTCAACAATAACTAGCAACAACAACATAGCTGATAGGCAAACTATGGACTATAGGAGGGTGAGGATGGAAGTAGGGAAACTGCATACAAAATTATTAAAATAATTGAGGTAAGTAATGAGAGTAGCTTAGGTTGGTGAGTTGTACTGGAGGTGGTAAATAGTTCGATTCTAATATACTTTGAAGTTAAAGCTAACACGATTTGATGACAAAGTACAAGTGAGGTCTGAGAGAAAGAGGTGAATCAAGGAAGACTTCTGGGCCTTTGACCTGAGCCATTAATGAAGACAGATGCTATATACTGATATCAGAAAAATGTTGAAGAAGCATGTAAATTGGGATTGTAATGAAAAGTCTTGTTTCTGAAATATTAAGTTTGAATGGTCAATTTGATGTCCAAATTCTATTTTTTAATTGACAGTTAAACAACTGAATTTAGATTTCAGGTTAGTGGTTTAACCTAGACACATAAATGTGGGCATTTTTGGTGGGTTGTTGTTGTTGTTGTTGTTAGATGCCATCAAGTTGGTACCGACTCATAGCAACCTTATGCACAGCAGAATGAAACACTGTCCGATCCTGACCCAACTTTACTATTGTTGCCACACTTGAGTCCATCGATGCTACCACTTGGCCAATCCATCTTATTGGTGGTCTTCCTCTTTTTCTCTCTCTCTACCTTACCAAACATGATATCCTTCTCCAGCAACTGGTCCCTCCTCACAGGTGGTATTTAATGCTATAAGAAATATTTCTTAGTAGTTAAAAGTATTTTGAGAAGAGAAGTGAAAGAAGAACACCAATTCTCAGAGAATGACAATAATATAAAAAAGCAACAAAGAGGGTTTAAAAGGAATAGACAGTAAGGTAGGAGAACCAAGAAAGAAATTTCAAGGAGGACAAGTTAGAAAAAACAACACAGCAACCCAAAAACTGTCAAGAAGATAGTGGTCAATCAAATAAATGGTTCTGATAGGTCAAGTAGGATGAGTATTAAGGATTGACATTAGCATTGGCAGCATGAAAGTCTTGTGTTGCTGTAGTGAGTGTGGTTTCATTGGTGCTGTGAGGAAAAGTCACTGGATGGAGACATTCCAGAAGGAATGAGAGAAGAGAAAGCAGAGACAGGAGCTATAGACACATTTTTCAAGAAGTATTTCAGGAAATCTGATAACAGGCAGTTGTGAAAGGGAAAGCCCAGGCAAAAGGAATGGCATTGCAGTACTCTCATGGGAATGATGCACTGGAGAGAGAATAGTGTTATAAGAGAAAGAAGATATTCCAGAAGAGGATGGAATCAAGCATACAAGTGGAGACCTCCTATAAAAAGTATTACTCATCCATTATTATGAGAGTGAAAGCAGATTATGGGTACAATTTTTGTGAGCTTGGCAGGTATACAGTGTTGTTACGTGCTCTCCAATCAGTTTCAACTCATAGCAACCTTATATAGGTGTTCACAAGTCCAGATGTCAGTTTGAGGACTTAGGTGTGCTTGACTCAAACCATGGTATTTCAATAACTTCATATGCATTTGAAAGTTGGACAAAGAACAATGAAGCTCATGGAAGAATTGATGCTTTTGATTTATGGTTTTGAAGGAAAATATTAAAAGTACCATAGACTGTCAAGAGAATAAACTAACTTGTGTTGGAATAAATGCAACCAGAATGTTCCTTGGAAGCCAGGATGGCCAGACTTTGTCTCTCCTATTTTGAACATATTATTAGGAGGGCCCAGTCCCTGAATAAGAACATCATGCTTGGTAAAATGGAGGGTAAGGAAAAAAGAGGAAGACCCCAATGAGATGGACTGGCACAGTGGCAGCAGTAATGGACCCAAACATAAAAATATTGTAAGATTGGTACAGCACGTGGAAGTGTTTCTTTCTTTTGTACATAAGGTTGTTATGAGTTGGTACTGACTCGATGGTACCTAGTAGCTTTGTATATGTATTCACGATTACAATAAAAGGTGACAAATTTAATAAGGTATAGTTTGGACTTAACCCTGAATTCTACCCAAGTTTATAATGTCCTGTTTCATTAAAGCAAATTGTCTTTGACATCATCATAAGCAAAGAAAATTGTACTAAAGCATCAATGTTATGTATTTACTTGACCTCAGAATGTGTTAGTCTCATTGCCTTGTACATTTCATAGAAATATTATCAAAATAGAATCCTATATATTTATTTCCAAAGAGAAAATATCTTTGAAATTATCTTCACAAAATATGCAACTCTTTTATATAGTTAATTTGATTGTGATGATTACAAATAATGCTTGATTAACATTTTTATGCTATAGTTACGTGATAGGATTAAGAGGCTATTTGGTTGTTGTTGTTATTGTTGTTTTCATAAAATGCCGTACATTTGGTTCCAACTCATAGCCACCCTTTATAGGATATCTGAGGAGAAGCTGGTGAGTTTGAACCACCAAACTTGGAGGAAGCAGTCTATTGCTTTGGTCAAAACATGGAAGTGCATTTTTCTTTGGAAATATGACAGCACCATTCTATTTGTAGATGAAAGATAATATATTAAATATAATTTCAAGAATATTACTTGAGAGGAAAAGTTAATTTAGGATTAAACTAAATGAGCTTACTGAAATCTGCTTTGAAATAATAAATCAAATACATATTTGCATCCATGAGAAAAAAAAATCATTATTATAAACTCTTCTCTGCTAAGCAAGTTTGCTCTACTATTCCTCATATTTCATCATTTTTTTAAAACTATGCTTTCAACTGAGTGCATCACAGGAGGTATCAAATAGCCTTCTTTGCATGATGATACATTCGTTTGAATCTATTTTTTCATAAATAAGATCACACTATAATCACACTAGTAATTTACTTTTAATTATCAAAATAAATAGACTTGCTTATTTCCATGCAAAAGTATCTTAAGTGAAGATCACATAAAGTCTTAATGAAAAGCAAGACATGTTACAATATGATGGCAATATATTTTAAATATGATTTATGTTCATAGAATGATAAGCAAAATAATTTAATAGCAATTCAGCTAACATTGGCATACTGAGTGGTGATTTTGTTCCAGCCACTAGATTTTCACAGGGAATTCAGAGTTTAATAACATAAAACCCAAATAAACATTTTCCAAATACGGTCACAAGGAATACAAGTAGTAAAACAAAAAGTATTCCATAAAGGGAGTAGTATTGATAACAACAAAACTGGTTAATAATGTTGTTGTTAGGTGTTTGGAGATGGTCCTGATTCATAAGGTTTCCATGCACAACAGAATAAAACATTGCCTAGTCCTGTGCCATCTGAACAATTGTTGTTATGTTTGAGCCCATTGTTGCAGCCACTGTACAATAATTTTAATGAAAGTCTTCCTCTTTTTCGATGACACTATACTTAACTCTCAATTCTGGTGACTAGAGAGGATGCCTGAGCAAATGGATACCCCACCCCCACCCCTGGAGGGTTCTACTGTGCATGCACACAGATCTCCTCAAAATTTAAAGTGACAGTATCCACATAAAACCAAACAGCCACCACTCATCTGTCAGTTTGTCATACTATGGTGGCTTATGAGTTGGTATGATTCTGAAAGCTATGCCACCGGTATTTTATATAACCAACAG
>NW_006408938.1:732909-737779 GCF_000296735.1 Chrysochloris asiatica | reverse complement strand
AACAACAACAACCATGGAATTAGGGAGTGTTGGCACATGATAATTTAGGATAGGAGCAATATCCTGAATTAAGGAGTGCTTTTAAGAATCACTGAGAAAAAAATCAAATAGCTTAATAGAAAAGTAGACAGAGCATGAAATCAATATTGACTAAATAGGCAA
The DNA here is from genome assembly GCF_000296735.1 of Chrysochloris asiatica. NCBI lineage: Eukaryota > Metazoa > Chordata > Mammalia > Afrosoricida > Chrysochloridae > Chrysochloris > Chrysochloris asiatica. The sequence continues at coordinate 737,617 of NW_006408938.1, read as the reverse complement.
CCCAGGTGAATGCAAATGAATCCAATTTAACAAAGATTATTTAGTAATGTTCAGCTTTATAATAATGAAATTAATTTAATATGAACAACTAAACTGTCAAAGAAATCTTGTTTTACACAAGGTATAGTATTTGTTAGTATATGAGAAAACAAACTCTTATTATCAATAAGGAAAGTATAAATTTTAAAACCATTCTAAGAGATATTCATCAGTGTATATGAAATATTTGGGAAATATACATGCATTTTGGCCAAGAAATTGCATTTCTTGAGAAATCTAATCCAATGATAAATATTCTTATGATTATATAAAGTAAATGTAATTGTGCACTTTTACAAATAACACACGGAAGAAGTTTAACAATCTTTGGAATATCACTAAAATTAATAAGATATTTTGAAGAGTATTACACAGCATAGATATATAGTCCTATATGCTAAGTTATTAAAAAGATTATAAAGTATATACCCAAGAATTATACCTTTATTAAAGAAAGCAAAAATCATGCTCCAAAACTATGGTATGTTTAGATGACAGGGTAAAGAATAATTTTTATTATTCTACATTGTTTCTCTCATTATATTCCTTCTTGCTTGTATCTGTATATTATCATTATTTACATTTTATTCTGAATTATTCTTACTATCCAAATATTAAACATGATTTATAATAACAAATGGCAGCACAGTCTCTCCATACAATAAGTACTGGACTGTGAATCACATGAATCACAAGGTCCACAGTGTGAGCCTGCCAGCTACTCCTTAGGAGAAAGGTGAGCATTCCGTTCCCTTGAAGATTTAAAGCCTCAGAAACCCTACCCAGGGTTAACACACCAGGACTTCATTAATGCTGCTATGTATAATAAAATTAGCAATAACAGTTTAGCCCTCACCATGTGATATTCCTATGCATTGTATTTTATAAGAATTTTTGTTTCTTCATTTAATTTCTCACAACAGACTAAGAAGAAGGAACCATTACAATGCCCATCTTAGAGATGAGACAATTGGAACATAAAAAAGGCTGTTTGTCCAAGACACTGCTGAGTTTTTTGCTGTTGCTGTTGTTTAGTGCGGTTGAGTTTGTTCTGACTCACAGTGACCCTGCACAGAGTTTCCAAGGCTTTAAATCTTTTTGAAGTCAGAAAACCTCATCTTTGTTCTACGGAGCAACTGGCAGGCTGGAATCATGAACCTTGTAGTTCACAGGTTCACTACTTACCATAAGTTAGTAGCTGACAGTCATTGTATCTGATTTCAGAATCCAAATTATTATTCATTTTACTTGGATCTACAATCAATCCTCATTGAAGCAGCAGTCAAGAAATCAAATGACCAATTGCAAATCTGTTGGAGAAGTTTTAAAGAACAAAAATGTCTCTTTGAGGACTATGGTGTGCTTTACCCAAGTTACAGTATTTTCAATCTCCTCATGTGCACTTGAAAGCTGGACTTTAAATAAGTAAGACCAGAGAAAAGTTGATGCATTTGAAGTATGGTGTTGGCAAAGAAGACTGTATAGTCTATGGACTGCATGAAGAACAAACCCATCTGTCCATGAAAAGGTACAGCCAGAATGTTTCTTAGAAGTAAGGATGGCAAAACTTTAGACATGTAATTAGGAACCATGATGCTTGATAAAGGACACCATACTTGATAGACTTGGGGTCAGTGAGAAAGAAGAAGAGCATCAAAGAGATGCATTGATACAGTGGCTGCAACAATGGGCTCAAACAATAGCAGGTGGGGCAATGTTTCATTCTATTGTACATAGAGTAGCTATGAATTGGGACCGAATCGACAGCATCCAATAACAATAGCAACATGTCCTGGTAGAGGGAGCTCTGGTGGCCCAATGAGTTAAGCATCATTAGGCTACTAACCACAAGTTCAACTGTTTCAAAACTACCACCTGCTGTGCAGGAGAAGAATGAAGCTATCTGTTCCAGTAAAGATTTAGTCTGAGGAGCCCTAAGGTTCAGTTCTATTATTTCCTATAGGATCTCTAGGAGCAGGAATTGACTAAATGGCAATGTTTCTTTGTTTTTCATACCCTGGTAGTGCTTGCTTTATCTGAAAACTTCAAACTCACCAACTACTGCTCTACAAAGAGAAAGCTACAGCAGTCTGCTTCTGTAGAGATTTACAGATTTGGAAACTGCCTTATAGAGTTTCTATGAGTCAGAATCAGCTCAACAATGAATCTGATTTGGTTTTTGTTTGTTTGTTTGTTTTTAGGATGCATGTTCAAGACATGCATCATAACTTTCTTTATGACAAGTTTTTATTTATATATTACAGGTGTGTTGAAACCTGTAGTTAGCAGTCTATTTATTCAGCATTGATTATATTCTTCTTAAACTGACAGATGACCATTGCCTGTTGCATTCATTCAGCATACAAGATAGGGCTTCCAAAAGTTCGTGAACAAATTTCATTATCTTTTAATTTCTATTTTCCATGAACTTTTTGAATTTTGCTTTTATTTATTAGGTGCCTATTACTTTGGCCCACATCAAGTGGTGCTGTGTGCTGATGGACTAGATTGCAAGTTCAACCCCAAAGATGGTAGTTCAAACTCATTAGCTGATCCTTAAAAACCCTATACAGGGCCACTATGGGTAAGAACCAACTCAACGACACTTAACAGCAACAGCATAGGATATGAGTAAGATCTAATTCATCATGCCCTTGAGAAGTTAATATTCTAGTGCCAAGGATATGATACAATAATGATAATAAAAGATGTGTTGTGATACAAGAGGTATATCATGTTAAGGAGAGTGGTACAAAAATGCAGACAGACCTGTGAAAGGTGGCTTTTTAAGAGACCTTGGTCAAAGAACAAATGGACATGGAAGAGAAACAGAGAAGCAATAGATACATAAATAGAACAATTTAGGCTAACCATTTTTATTTGATTTCTTGTTAGGTGCTTTCAAGATGGTTTCAACTCATAGTGACCCAGTATAGGGTTTCCAAGGAGTAGCTGATGAATTGATGAACTTATGGTTCAAAGTGACCTTGCAGTCCTTGTGATTATCCTACAGCCCCACAGCAGGATTCCTCTGTTTGACTAGAGCTCAGAAAAAAATCTGTCTTCGATGTAACCTGGAGACAAGGTCTAGGTCCTGATAGGCTTGGCATGTCTGTACATGTTTTAATCAGCAGAGAGAGAGCATTTTATAACTATCTGCAAATCAGCCCTCCACTTCAGGACAATGACTGTCAACTATAGAAATAACTAAAAGACAGAAGACCGAATGCAGAAGTTGATACCGAAAGGAGGGTTTTACAATTATTTAGAAAAAGATAATGAGGAGTTGAAAGTGATAATGGGAAAAGGTATGAGAGGAAGGGGTGTAGGTTCAGTTATGATGAGTTTCAGGTACAAGTAGAACATTTATTCATTTGACTTTCTATCAGAAAGTGAGAATTCCTATAGAAAATTATCACCAATGTCTAAGTATCCTACCTGTAAATGGTATTTTAACAACTTAGAGTAAAATAATGTATGACCAAATTCTACCTCTAAAACTTCAAAACTTTATCTCTCATATTTCATACATGTTATCAGAAGCGACCAGTCACTGGGGAAAGATATGCTTGGTAAAGTGGAGGATCAGTGAGAAAGAGGAAGACCCCCAACAAGATAGATTGATACAGTGGCAGTAGCAGTGGGCTCAAGCATAGCAACGATTGTGTGGTTTCTGCAGAATCAGGCAGTGTTTTCTTCTGTTGTGCATAAGGTCGCTATGAGTCGATACTGACTCCATGGCACCTAGCAACAACAATAACATAAAAAATTGGATAAACACAATTATTTCCAAGCCCAGAGGTTTAATTTTATTTGCCAAAGTATTTATTTTATAATTTCTTATTTTTTATGACCGTATCACATCTCAGAATAAAAACTAGCATTTATATTTAAAACATATTGTGTGGTTAGAGAAATGACGTTTTCTGCCATGAATGTTAAATCACAAATCAGTGGAAATGGATTAGAACTTTGAAGACTGCAGTAATACATTGCTCTCCTTGTTTGAGAGACCAGAATGTTTCTATCCCTGCAAAAGCAAAACAATACAAAAACAAAGCATACATGTTTTTTCTTTTATTAACTTGAGATCATTGTACATACTTTATACAATATCTTCACATGCACAAATATATCCATTAGTACTTTTTGGAGGGATGCAGTGAGGGAGTTGCAAAATAAAGATTATTGGCTGTTTAATAAAAAAACAAACAAACAAAAAAAAAAAAAACAAGAAAGCCCCACAAAAAAGCAAAGCATATGTGTTTTTTCTTTTATTAACTTGAGCTCATTCTACATACTTTATACAATATTTTCACATGCACAAATATACCCATTAGTGCTTTTTGGAGAGGGGTGGGGTGGGGGAGTTGCAAAATAAAGATTACTGGCTGGTTCATGGAAAAAACAAAACAAAACTAGCATTTATAAGTATTGTTTACACTTATATTAGTTTACTAAACCTGGAGTTCTGGATTTAAATGTTTTGCCCAGTAGTAATGTGGGATAATCCATGACTTATCTGTCAATTTGTTCTACTGTGGTGGCTTGTGAGTTGCTGTGATTCTGAAAGCTATGCCACCAGTATTTTAAATACCAGCAGGGTCACCCATGGTGGACAGGTTTCAGATGAGCTTCCAGACAAAGACAGACTAGGAAGAAGGAGTGA
>NW_006408938.1:719019-731548 GCF_000296735.1 Chrysochloris asiatica | reverse complement strand
ACTTTCATTATTTAAATATTCTCTGGGCAAATTACTGAATGATGCAGAAAGCATCAAGAGAAGATGGAAAGAATACACAGTCACTGAACCAAAAGGAAATGGTAACTGTTCAACCATTTCAAGAGGTAACATATGACGAAGCGCCAATGATACTTAAGGAGGAAGTCCAAGGTGCATTGAAGTAATTGGCAAGGAACAAGGCACCAGGAATTGTTGAAATACAAATTGAAATCTTTCAATAAAGTGAGGCAGCTCAGGGGGTACTCACTCATCTCTGCCAAGAAATTTGGAAGACAGCTATCTGGCTGATTGATTGGAAGAGATCCGTATTTGTTCCCATTTCAAAGAGAGGTGACCCAATGGAATGCGGAAATCATCAGACAATCTCTTTGATATCCCATGTGAGTAAAGTTTTACTAATGGCAATACAAAAATGACTGCAACCGTACATTGACAGAGAACTTCCGGAGGTTCAAGCCAGATTCAGAAAAGGCCATGGAACAAGAGATATCATTGCTTATGTCCCTTGGATCTTGTCTGAAAACAGAGAATATCAGAAAGATGTTTACCTGTGCTTTATTGACTAGGCAAAGGCTTTTGATTGTATGGATCATGACAAGCTATGGATAACATTGTGAAGTATGAGTATTCCTGAACACTTAATTGTGCTCATAAGAAATCTATACATGGACCAAGTGGCAGTTGTTTGAACAGAACATGTTTTAAAATTAAGAAAGTTGTGCCACAAGGTTGTATTCTTTCACCATACTTATTCAACCTGTATGTTGAACAAATAATTCGAGAAACTGGGTTATATGAAGAAAAACATGGCATCAGGATTGGAGGAAGACTCAGTAACAACCTGTGATATGCAGATGATATAACCTTGCTTGTTGAAAGTGAAGAGGACTTTAACTATTTACTAATGAAGAGCAAAGAGCCCAACCTTCAGTATGGATTACATCTCAATGTAACGAAAACAAAAATCCTTACCACTGGACCAATGAACAACATTCTTATCAACAAAGAAAAGATTTAAGTTGTCAAGGACTTCATTCTTCTTGGATCAACTATCAACACTTGTGGAAGCAGCAGTCAAGAAATCAAATGATGTATTTCATTATGCAAATCTGCTGCACAAGCCCTTTTTAAAGTATTGAAGAGCAAAGATGTCAGCTTGAGGACGAAGGCATGCCTGAGCCAAGCCATGGAATTTTCAATAACCTCATATGCATGTGAAAGCTGAACAGTAAATAAGGAAGACCATAGAAGAATTGATGCTTTTGAATTATGGTGTTGGAGGAGAATATTGAAAGTGCCATGGGCTGCAAAAGAACCAATAGATCCGTTTTGGAAGAAGTGCAGCCAGAGTACTCCTTGGAGGTCAACATGACCAAACTTCATCTCTCATACTTCGGACATATTGTCACAAAGGAGCAATTGCTGGAGAAGGATATCATGTTTGGTAAGGTGGAGTGTCAGAGAAAAAGAGGAAGACTCCCAACGAGATGGATTGGCCAAGTGGCAGCATCCATGGACTCAAGTGTGTCAACAGTAGTGAGGTTGGCCCAGATTGGGCAGTGTTTCATCCTGCTGTGCATAAGGTCGCTATGAGTCGGTACCGACTCGATGGCACCTAACAACAACAATGTGGAATAATGGATCTTGTTTTTTTATGTACTCTATGAGAGTCTTAGGATGACTGTTGAGCATCTTTGATTAAGTACTTCAAGAGGAAGTTGTCATTCTTCTGCCAAGTGCCAAATTGTTTGCTTCTTTGTGTTAGAAAAAAGGGAATGTTGAGATCCTGAATCATTTCTATCACAAACATGGTTTCAATTAGGGCATGACATTTGTAAGCATAACTATGGGACAATATTGTGGTTTTCCCAACTTTAACTGTTATCCAAAAGAAAAAATTTCTTTAAGAAATTTTTGCTCCAACTGTTGTAACAAGGAAGGTGAGTTCACATGTGAGTTAATTACCCACAGACCTATAAAATCTTGCTCCCAGAGTAACCAAAATACATTAATGGTAATTAGAGAAACAAAGAGTAACAACGGACCTCATGACATCCAACATATTTCTAAGAAAGCTAAGTAAATTTCAAAGCTCAAGCAAGTAAATATTTCTGTAGTCTACAATTTCAATTCCAAAAAGAAAGGAGGAAACCAGAGAAAGTACTATCATGCAAATCATAAGCACTTTATCACCATTTGGGGATTATGGGTATATATGTCTGTATACACTTATACATGTGTACTTGATTTATGCACAAATGTTTAATTTACAAAGGATCCATCTTTGAATATGAGTTCCTCTAAAATTGATTTATATGGGTAAAATTACACATGAATCACTGTACATATTTTACATACCACAAAATGAGTTATGATCATAGACTATTTTCATTTACTCGTATTTTCCAGAGAGGCCTTTCAGTGTGTTCTTATTACACATTCATCAAAATAATTGAAATACAAAGCTACTGAAACCAATATTTTTTCAATTTATACACATAGTTGTTGTTGTTGTTGTTGTTAAGTGCCGTCGAGTCGGGTCCGTACCCATAGAGTTAGTATAATTAATTATATTTGTTATTGTTGTTAAGTGCCGTCGAGTCGGTTCTGACCCACAGCGACGCTGAACAGGGTTTCTGAGGCTATAAATCTTCATGGGAGCAGAAAGCCTCATCTTTCTGCCACAGAGCAACTGGTAGTTTTGAACTACTGACCTTGTGGTTTGCAGCCCGATTCGTAACTACTAAGCTACCAGAGCTCCTTTAGTTCTCTTTTAATCTCATTGTTTTTGGAATCTTCTTCCAATTCTTCCATCATTAATTCCTGTTTGGGTTTTTCAGCACTTTTATTATAAAGTAAATTTTTACCATGTGTGTTTTGAAATGTAGGTTCCTGAGCCAGGTGATTCGATGTGTTTATGGTCATATTAGTTTTCCCTCTTAGTAGGTAGGCTTCCTTGGGTTTTGTTCTCCTTTGACAGAAGTGGAGCTGAAAAGCATCTTGGAAACCACGGCGAAAATTTTCATTGAAAAAACCATAAATTATGGGGTTGATGCTGCTGTTACAAAAGGCCAGCCAATGTGCAAAGGGGTAGATGTAGATGTTAATGATATGTAGTTCATTTGGAGAAAGGTCCGCATAGTCTGAAAGCATCATCAGAGTCCACAGGGGCAGCCAGGAGAGAATGAAAAGCAATGCCACTATCAGGAGCATCTTAATGACCTTCTGCTTCTTCTTAGACACTGACTGCCACTGCTCCTGATTCTGCTTGCCTGTGTGAGGAACTGCAGCCTTAAAGAGGGAGATCCCAATCCTTCCATACATGATGACAATGAGGGTCAGCGGAGTCAGGTAGATATTGACGAACAGCACAGTGGTGTAGATCTTCCTCATTTCCTGATTCGGCCAATCTTCCCGGCACCAGTAGACTGGGCTGGTTTTATTCTGAAAATTGAGTCTTACTTGGTAATGTTTTTCTTCCTGTACATGTAACATTATTGCAGAGGGAGACATAATGGTAATGGCTAGGACCCAGATGATGACAATAATGACAAACGCTGTCTTGATAGTGAGCTTTGGTTTAAAAGGATACACAACACACCGGAACCTGGAATGAAAGGAAAACACAGTGAGGCACTGTCTAATAACTTCTGACTGGATAAATCTATTTAAGTAATTATGAGTCTTCTACACACTAATATTCCACTCAAAAACAAAAAATTACCAATAGAAGAGAGATATGTGCTGCTATTTTCCTGGAATTGATATGAGATAAACTTCAATTCAAAATATGAATAAATGAAGATGATCAGATATTACTACTAGTAAAGATAATATTGGTAACTAACTTATTAAAATGAAAATTTTTAAATTCTCTTCCAGACATGGTAATCTAAGTGTTTAGTGTGAATTATCTCTTTAAGTCTCTCCATTTAAAAGGTGGAAAAGCCAACTTAGAAAATTAAAAATCTTGCTAATAATTACACAGTAGTTTGACTACAGAACCCCTACTCTTAACTTCTAGTGTACTCATTAGACTGTATGCTGTAGATTAAATCAATAGTGATCAACACATTTCTCTCTCATGTTCTTTTATAGTCTCCACTCCCCCACCACACACATTATCTGTGGGCTTGGCCATACAATTTGCTTTGGCCAAAGGGATATGAGCAAGCATGATGTAAACAGATTTTTCATGTGTTTGCACAATTTCTTTTTGGAATGCTTTCTCTAGAATCTAACTGACAGGTTGTAAACAAATTTGATCCAGATGAGAAGACATGTAGACAAAAATCCTAGAGGTTGAAAACAGAGCTGTCTTTTTCTTTCCCTGGCTTAGCTCCCAGATAAATGCTACATCATGAGTGATTTCATCCATAAAGTATGGAGCAGAAGAACCAAATAGCTAAGCTCACAGAATCATGAATATTAATAATGATAAGTGATAAATTATTGTTGTTTTAAGCTACTAGGTTTTTGGGGTATTTTGTTTTATAGCTTTAAAAATCTGGGGATTTTCATTATATATTTTGATTCTGAGTCTTCCTAACATTCTGTCCTCTAAAGAGCATGGAAATTCAATGTCAGCATGTAGAGTAAGTCTGATTCATTTCATCCTTAGCTAGCTATTGAAAATCTTAATGATACTATTGATGTCCATTATGTTAATCACAAAATAATGATACCATTGTGAAACTGTAAGGTTGTACAGTGGTTAAGGGCCTGGCTGCTAACTGTAAGTCCAGCAGTTTGAACCCACCAGATGTTTTGTGAGAGAACAATATGGCAATCTAGTTCCATAAACATTTACAGCCTTGGAAACCCTATGGTGCAGTTCTACTCTATCCTAGAAGGTTGCTTTGAGTCAGATTTAACTTGACAGCAGTGAGTGGGTTGCAAACTATTTAATCTTTTATTTTTATGATCATTTTATGAAACAAATTTGAAAATTTTAAATATGTAGACAAGTAAAAGATTTACAAGTGACGGAACAGCAATTTTAAATTAACTTATCTAATATATCTTGATATAAAAATATATTAGTTTGGGCTTGGATTGCCTTATAATTATTTTCATAATGCTTTCATTGCAGGTGTAAGATCTTCAGTATTAATCAAATTTTCATTTAGTCCTCTAATTATCATGCCATATATCCATTTTAAAACTATGGCTACATTCATGTACACAATTCTAGTATTTTATTTTTTTTATAGACCAATAGTGAGGCTTCAAATGCATGTGTTTATATTTCCATATGTGTATTTCCATATCCTACTAGACAGAATATGGAAATACACATATGAAAAATTCATATGACTATCTTGCAAATGAACCAGATAGAAAATAATTCCTGCAGAGTAGTAGTCAATAGAGATATCAAGTAATAATTACTACAATCATCCTAAAGAACTCAGGTTTTATCCAGAGGGCAATAGATGTTCATTAGAAAGATTTTAAACAGCTGGTGAAAGATAAATTATGCAATTAATATTGCTTATTTGGGTTGCTATGAGGAGAATAAACTGGAGACAGGCTTGACTAAAGATGTACAGCAGTTAAGAAACAATCTCCATATCTCTAGGAGCAAAGGATAACAGAATTGTTGTTGCTGTTAGGTTTGAACTCATAGCAACCTTATGCACAACAGAATGATACACTGCCTAGTCCTTTGCCATCCTCACAATTATTGTTACACTGAAACCCATTGCTGCCGCCTCCATGATAATCAATCTCGATTGGGGTTTTCCTCTTTTTGGCTGACTCTCCACTTTACCAAGCACGATATCTTTCTCAAGGGACTGTTCACTCATGATAATATGTCCGAAATATGAGAGGCTAAGTCTCGCCATCTTGGCTTCTGAGGAGAATTCTAGTTGTACTTCTTCCAACATAGATATATTTTTCTTCTAGGTGTCCATGATACTTTTAATATTCTTCTCCAACACCGTAAATCAAATACATCAATTTTTCTACATTCTTACTTACTTAATGCCCAGCTTTCATGCATATGTCACTATTGTCATTGTTAATTGCTATTGAGTCAGTTTCAACCCATAGTAATCCTGTATCGGGTTTCCAAGGAGCAGCTGCTGAGCTTGAACCACCAACCTTGCAGTTCAAACCAATCTTGCAGTCTAGCACATTAACCCACAGTGTCATACTATTGCTCCTCACATAGAGCTATTGAAAATACCACGCTTTGCATCATGCACATCTTAGTCCTGAAACTGATATCCTTCCTCTTTAACACTTTAAAGAGGTCTTGTGCATCAGATTTACCTAATGCAATGTGATTTTTTGAATGCTGCTTCCACGAGTGTTGATAGTGGAGCCAAGCAAAATAAAGTCTAAGACAACCTCAATCTTCTCCATTTATCATGATGTTATTTATTGGTCAAGTGGTAAGGAGTTTTGTTTTGTTTACATTGTAATACAACCCATACCAAAGACTGTGGTATCCATCAGTCATAAGTCCAATTTGCTTTAAGCCAGCGATGCTGTATCATCTGCATATAACAGGTTATTAATGAGTCTCCCTTTAGTCATGGGACCATGTTCTTCTTCATATAATTCAGTCTCCTGGATTATATGTTCAGCATACAGATTGAATGAGTATGGTGAAAGAAAATTACCCATGCTTATACTTCACCTTTCCTGATTTTGAACCGTTCAGTGCCCCTTGTTCTGTTTAAGTTATTGCCTCTTAGTCTCATGCAGGTTCCTGATGAGCACAATTAAGTGTTTCAGAATACACATTCCCCATAATGCTGTCAATTGTTTTTCATGATCCACACAGTTGAAAGCCTTTTGCATAGTCAATAAAGCACAGACAAATATCTTTCTGGTATTTTCAGCTTTCTGCCAAGATCCTTCAGACACTAGAAAGGATATACATTGTTCCAGTCTTACATGAAACTGGCTTAAATCTCTGGCAGTTCCTTTTCATGTACTGTTCCAGTCATTTTTAAATTACCATTAGCAAAATTTTACTTGCATGTGATACTAATGATATTGTCTGATGATTTCTGCATTCCATTGGGTCACCTTTTTTAGGAATGGACACAAATATGGATCTCTTTTAGTCAGTTGACCAGGTATCTGTCTTCCAAATTTCTTGACATAGAAAAATTAGTGCCTGTAATGCTCATCAATTTGTTGAAAGATTTCAGTTTGTATTCTCTTAGTGCCTGGGACCTGGTTCTTTGCCAATTCCTTTATTACACCTTGTATTCTTTCCTTCAGTACCATTGGTTTTGATCATATGCTGTCTCTTGGGTGAGCATTGTGCATTTCTTTTTGGTACAGTGATTATGTGTATTCCTTCCATCTTCTTTTTTTTAAGTTTTTATTGTAAACTGAGTGACAGTTTATATGAGAGAACATCAGCTTTACTCCATTGTCTCATTGCAATGATTACAATCTCTTCTGTGCATCATCATTCAACAGTATTTGCTTCTATTCCCTGTTTGTTTGTTTTTTTGTTTGTTTTTGGGGGGTGTACACAAAAATATAATAATTTAAACAACCAAAGGGCACATTCTGGAAACCTGCCTCCTGGCTGCCAGCACCCAGTCCTTCTCTTTCCATGAGTCCAGAGTCCTCAGCTGCTCGCCCTCTCCATGTCCTCATCTCTGCCTCCATCTCTGGTGTCACTGCTTCTCTGGATAGGGTCACACGTTCTGCTTGTACCCTTGATGGTCCTAGGGTCCTCTGTTTCTTGGCTCTAAGATTAAGTACTCCCCTGTTTTTGTTACAAAACGTCTCACAATGGTTATTTTTGAGGTCATTGTTGCATCCATCTCATTGGGGGTCTTCCTCTTTTTCACTGACGGTTCTCTTTTCTAAGCATGATGTCCTTCTCCAGGGACTGATCCCTCCTAGTAATATGTCCAAAGTACAAGAGATACAGTGTCATCATCCACTCTTCTATGGAGTATGCCAGCTGATCTTTTGTCAACTTAGATTGGTTTGTTCTTTTGGCTATTCATGGTACTTTCAATATTCCTAATCACTATCAAAATTCAAGGAGTGCTCGTGTGGCACTGTGGGTTAATGTGTCAGACTGCAAAGTCGTTTGAACTGCAAGGTCGGTGGTTCAAGCTCATCAGCTGCTCCTTGGAAACCCTATACAGGGTCGCTATGGGTCGGAATCGACTTGATGGTACTTAACAACAACAACAGTCATAATTCAAATGCGTTGATTCTTCTATGATCTCCCTTATTTGTTGTCTAAATTTCACATGCATCTGAAGCAATTGAAAATACCATGGCTTGGATCAGGAGAACCTTTATCCTCAAACTGTTATGTTTGCTCTTGAACTCTTTAAAGAAATATTGTTGTTATTGTTAAGTGCCATTGAGTTGGTTCTGACCCATAGCAACCCTGTATAGGGTTTCCTAGGAGCAGCTGGTGCACTTGAACCTCCAACCTTGCAGTTCAAATGGCTTTGCAGTCTGGTGCATTAACCCACAGCACCACACCAGAAATATTATGTAGCACATTTTGGCTAATGCAAAACATTGATTTCTTGACTGATGCTCCCATAAGCATTGATTACGTATCCCAGCAAATTGAAGTCTTTGATAATTTCAATCTCTTATTTATTTATCATGATGTCATTTATTGGTCCCATTGTGAGGATTTTGCTTTCTTTAATCGAGGTGCAATCCACACTAAGGCTGCAGTCTTTGCAATCCTTCCTGACTTCTGAACTTTGTCTTTGTTCTTCATCAGTAAATATTTCAAGTCCTCTTCGCTTCTTTCAAACAATATTTTGTCATCTGCATATAACATGTTAATATGATTCTTCCTCCAATTTGGATGTCATATTTTCATATAATCCAGCTTCACAGATTATTTGTTTAGCTTACAAATTGAATAAGTATGGTGAAGGAGTACAACCCTGGTGCACACCTTTCCTGATTTTAACCCATTCTGTATTTCTCTATTCTTTTGAACAACTGCCTTTTGGTCTATGTACTGATTTTCTAAAAACTAAAATTTACTCATTCTTCTGTTTAAAATACTTCAATAGTTCCTGTTGTCATCATAGCAATACTTTAACCTTCTAAAATGGAAGATAAGCCCATTTAAAAATCCACACTTTTTTGTCTTCTGTGGTCTAATGTGCCACTTGATCTTCCCATGGTTGAGCTCTCTGCACTTCTTTCTGCTAGTATTCTCCTCTTTGACATATTAGACATGTTTCTCATCTCTTCCCCCTGCCCTTTTCTTTTCTTCTTCTTTTGCTTAAGTATGCCCCTGTCTTAGAGGTACCCTTTACCAAGTTTCTTCTCAAGGTAACTATCTAATCCCTCAAGATTTAGATAGGTGTCATCTTCTCTAGGTGTCATCTTCACTTTCTGCCCTGACAAGTAGAACTGATCACTCATTTTCATGTCTGTTATACCCTAGACCTCATTTAGAGAACATTAATAGCATCTTACAGTGTATCTTTCTAACTTCACCAACTTCTGAATTTTTTCTGACACAACCCTTTGTCTAATTTATTTGTTTTCATCTTTATTGTGAATGGGTTAAGGTTTAAAGAGCTAATCAATTTTCCATTCAAAAATTTATAAACATTTTGTTTCATGTTATTGACTGTAATCCACACACTGTAGCATTCCCTGATCCCACTTTCTCCCTGTTTTACCAATTTCCATTCCTTCTTTCTGTTTAATCCTTCCTGACTTCTGAACTTTGTCCTTGGGCAAATGTTGCCCTTTTAACCTTGAATAGTTGATTGTTTTAAGGCATACATACTTCTCTGTTGCTATTGTTCATCATTTAGAACTGTCTATTGTTTTGCTGAAAATTGAGCTATTTATTTAAATGCTTCATAACTCAACTCTTTTCCTGGTGCATCATAAACTCTGAACCAAGTGCATAAATAAAGGAACAAAATTTTATCTTAAAATCTGGATAACATTTCAGATTTATTTCAGTACATTTGTATTGTCACCATTAGGCAATTTAGGTTTCTAGTGTGAAAAATAGTAAAATTGCATCATCCCTAATTGTTTAATAATAAAATATCAAGAATTGAATAATTTTCTTTTCTTAATAGTGAAGGTATATACTTTGCTTTTAGAAGGATAGTAAATATAGATACAGTTTTTAGAACCTATACGTGATTTAGCAGATAGTTTTTGATTAGATGGATTCGTTATAGATATGCCCCATTGTCCAGATCTGGAGTTTGGCACTGACTTACCTATCTACTGCTATTGCAACTAAAGTGAAAATTGAAGCTGAAACTGATATTCCCTGGACCAATCCACTGATCTTGCACATTGTGTTCCCAAATGGCCATCCTGCAAGGGAAATGAGACAGTCAGACTGTGAAAAGTATATAAGAGCATTTTGTATCTCAATGAAAATATCGAGAAAATCATAAACCATCCAAATCAATTAATTTTTTCTAAATGACAGTAAGAAAACAATCAGTACATTTTCCATTATTTTCAATTATCCCTCCAAAGTTCTGTTTTTCAGTATTCTGACACTGCTGCTATTGTGTGTCATCAAGTTGGTTCTGACTCAGTGAGACCTTTCATAGGGTTTCCAAGCCTGTACATGTTTATGGAAGTAGAAAGCCTCACCTTTTCCTACAGAGTGATTGGTGGAGTCTACCTGATGATCATGCGATTAACAGCCCAATGCATAACCCACTCTGCTATCAGGGTTTCTTTTGCACTGACATGATTTGACTAGTTGGCAGCTATTAGGTGCCTTTGAATCAGTTCCAACACATAGCAACCCTAAGTACAGCAAAATGAAATATGGCCCCGTCCTGTGCCATCCTCACATTGCTGCTGTGCTTGAGAACATTGCTGCTGCCACTGCGCAAATCCATCCCACCGGGGTCTCTCTATTTTTTGCTGACCTTCCACTTTGTCAAGCATGGTGTCCTTCTTAAGGGACTGGCCCCTCCTGATAATATGTCCAAAGTATGAGAGACAAAGACTGACCATCTTGGCTTCTTTGGAGCATTTTGTTTAAACTTCTTCCAGTACAGATTTATTTGTTCTTCTAGCAGTGCGTAGTAACTTTAATACTCTTCTCTAAATCCATAACTCAAATATGCACCAGTTCTTCTAAGGTCTTCCTTATTCATTTGCCAACTTTCACTTGCACATGAGGCTATTGAAAATGCCTCGGCTTGAGATAGGTAATCTTTGGGCCTCAAACACTTTGAAGAGTACTTCTGCAGCAGATTTGTCTAATCCAATACGTTGTGTGATTTTTTGACTACTGTTTCCATAAGTGTTGATGGTGGATCCAAGTAATATGAATTGTTTGACAACTTCAATCTTTTCTCCATTTGTCATGATGTTATTTATTGGTTCAGTGGTAAGGATTTCTGTTTTCTTTACATTGAAGTGTAACACATATTGAAGGCTGTGAGCTCCGATCGTCGTATTTTTTTTTTAAATAAATGTTTTATTGTTTATTGAGTGATATTTTACATGGGGAAACATTAGTTTTACATTCATTCTGTCATACATCATTACATTGCCTTAATTACCATCCCATCCATGCATCAACCCCCAGCAAAAGGGTATACCTTGCATACCTCCCCTCCCCACCCCAGGGCTCTCCACTCCTAGACTGAAAGGTTAGTCACTCCCCTCATTGCTATAAAATATGCACCTTTACACTTCAGTCCTCACAATCAGTCCTGGTAACAATTTTCACTATTGCATCACATGAGACCCTTCTGCATTTCTTTTCATCAGCCCTTCCTAGACAGATTGGGTACTATTCACTGGAGACTCCACTATCCTCCCTGCCCTGTGGATCTAGGTTCCCTCTTGAAAGCTTGTAAGCCAGTCACTTCTTACCTTTGTATTCCTCCCTCCATTTTGGGTGGCCAATGTTCAAGTTGCCCAGGGCTTCCCACTCTTTGTATGGAGGGGATGTGAATATCTCTTATAGCCGATAATTTTTTCCTCTTTTGAGCTACTGCAGTTATATGTGTAGGTCCAGTTCATCCAGTTGTATCAAATGACACTTTTTTTTTTTTTCCCTCTTCCTTCTTCCTCGGGTTGAGTTCTGTTCATCCAGTCATTGAAGCCAGGTCAAGTGGGTATCATCTACAAGTGTGGGTGTTCTTGCATCTGTCAGCCCTCTTCTTATCAGCTGGTCTCTTCACTCTCCACTCTAGTCCTCTGTAGCTGTGTCACTGACTCTAAGCTCATGAGTCCCCCAGTCCTGCCTTGCTGCTAGGCAACCGAGTCTCCACCCGGGTTCACAGTAGTCTACTGAACAATGTAGGGCTTAGTTCGCCACTTCATTGGTGTTCTTAGGCCACTTCTCTTTATGGATGACATGCGTGGTGGCCAATCAGAGCATGTATTTCCATTGGGTCTTAGTCTTGGGAGAGGATTTGTGCTGAAAGGATTCGTCCACTTGCCTTGATGTCTCCTGGGCTAGCAGCCTACTTGTTCTTGTGGTAGCAGTCAGACTGCCCTTAGTGTTCTGTGTTTTTCCTGTAGGTCTTTC
>NW_006408938.1:717983-718764 GCF_000296735.1 Chrysochloris asiatica | reverse complement strand
CAAGCATCATAACATTATTCCCCCCTTTTCCCCATTCCAACCATATCCCAGTCTCTTTATTCCAGAACCCTGTTGTTCCAAGGCTGGGCCTACATCATTTTTTTACTTCTGCCCCTTTTTAACTCCTTCATACCTGTCTAATTGTTCTCCCATCTGCTTTGTTCTTCCATTCCCCTCTACCTACTTGTATATTGCCCCCACCTCCCCTTCCAAACTGTCCTGTGTCTACTCCCTGCCCAGTGTTCCACCTTCCCCTCTCGCCTTTAACCTTACTCCTACGTCCTACCAGCCTGCTAGGAATCCTCTTTAGTGGGATCGTATGGGTTCATTTTCTTAGTCTTTTACTGTAGTGGTCCTATGCAGTATTTTTCCTTTTGTGTTTGACTAATTTCACTCAACATAATGTCCTTAAGGTTCATCCATGTTAGGAAGTGACACGCAGCTTCCTTGTTATTTTTCAAGGTAGCATAGTATTCCATTGTGTGTATGTACCACAGCTTGTTTATCCATTCTTCAGTCGATGAGCATTTTGGCTGTCTCCATCTTTTTGCTATTGTAAACAATGTAGCTATGAACACTGGTGTACATATATCTTCCCTTGTCGTGGCTCGTTTTTCTTGTGGGTAAATACCAAGTAGAGGAATTGCTGGATCAAATGGTATTTCTATTTTCAAACTTCCGAGGATGCGCCATATTGCTTTCCAGAGAGGTTGGACCATTTTGCAGTCCCACCAACAATGCAGGAGTGTCCCAGTCTCTCCACATCCCCGCCAGCATTTAT
>NW_006408938.1:709521-715898 GCF_000296735.1 Chrysochloris asiatica | reverse complement strand
ATGGTTTGTCAATTTTATTAATCCTTTCAAAGAACCAGCTTCTTGTCTTGTTGATTCTTTGTATAGTTTTTCGGTTTTCTATCTCATTTATTTCTGCCCTTATCTTTATTATTTCCCTTCTTTTGGTGACTGTAGGTTCCCTCTGTTGGTCTGCTTCTAGTTGTTGAAGTTGTTGTGTTAATGTGTTGATTTTGGCTCTTTCTTCTTTTGGGATGTGTGCATTTATCACAATAAATTGACCTCTTAGGACTGCTTTCACTGTGTCCCAAAGATTTTGGTATGCTGTGTTTTCATTTTTGTTTGTTTCTAAAAACTTTGTGATTTCACGTTTAATTTCTTCTTTTGCCCAGTCGTTTTTCAGCAGGGTGTTGTTAAGTTTCCATGTGTTCCATTTTATTGATTTGGCTTTCTTATTGTTGATTTCTAGTCTTATAGCATTGTGGTCTGAGAAGATGCTCTGTAGAATTTTGATGGTTGTAAATTTATGGAGGCTTGCTTTGTGGCCTAACACATGGTCAATTCTGGAGAATGTCCCATGCCCACTGTAGAAGAATGTGTACTGTGCTGTTGTTGGATAGAGTGCTCTTTATATATCTATGAGGTCATGTTGGTTGATTTTGTTGTTAAGTTCCTCTGTGGCATTGTCGAGTTTCTTTCTGGTTGTTCTGTCCCTTTTCGAGAGTGGTGTATTGAAATCTACTATAATTGTGGATTTATCTATTTCTTTAATTCCATTAAGGTTTGCTTCATGTATCTTGGTACTTTCTCAATGGGAGCATATATATTTATTATGGTTATGTTTTCTTGCTCAATTGATCCTTTGATCATGAGGTAGTGTACTTTTTTTTCTCTTATGGTGTTTTTTATCTTAAAGTCTACTTTGTCGGAAACTAGTATTACGACTCCTGATTGTTTAGAGCTGGCATTAGCTTGGTAAATCTTTTTTCATCCTTTGATTCTTAGTCTGTTTTTGTCTTTGAGTGTAAGGTGTGTCTCTTGGAGACAGCATATAGATGGATCTTTTTTTTTTTTATCTATTCTGCCACTCTTTGTCTCTTTACTGGTGCATTCAATCCATTGACATTCAATGTAATTATCGATAAGTATGAGTTAATTACTGTCATTGTGTTACTTTTTTGGCGGTGTTGTTCGTTCTTCGGTTCTGCTTTCCTTCTTGTATTGGGTTTGTGTTTTTTTAATTGATTCGGGTCGGTTTCATCCTAATTTCTTTGTTTGGTTGTTCTGTTTGGTAATTCGTGTTATCGATCTGTTATGGGGTGTTAACTTTCTTTGGGGTTACCTTGTAGTCTACTAGTTTCTCTCTGCATTTAGGATATTCCATTGCAACCTGTAATTTACCTGGCATCTCCAACACCTGGGCTTCTGTTGCTGCGTTTGTCCCTTCTTTGACATTGATATGTTTATGTCCTTCAGTTGATCTCTGGGTTCTCTTGAGTTTGTTGTAGTCTCATTTCTTTCTGGACTCTGCTTTTTATTGAATGTGTTCCAGGTGGTGTTGCCATACCTGTCAACCTCTGTTTGTCATCTGTTCTTGTTGGTTCTCCATCCCCAGAACTCCCTTTAGGATATTTTGAAGTGCTGGGTTGGCTTTGATAAATTCCCTCAGATTCTGTTTATCCTGGAATGTTTTGATCGTGCCATCATATTTGATTGATAGTTTTGCTGGATAGATGATTCTTAGTTGACAGTTTTTTTTTTCTGTAGGGTTTTGTATATGTCTCTCCATTGCCTTCTTGCCTGCATGGTTTGTTCTGAATAGTCAGCGCTTAATCTAATTTGTTTGCCTTTATAAGTTATATTTCTCTTCTCCCTGACCGCTCTTAGTATTTTTTCCTTGTCTTTGGTTTTGGAGAGCTTGATTATTATATGTCTTGGAGATTTTCTTTTGGGGTCTACCCTTCCTGGGGTACGTTGGGCTTCTTGGATGTTTATTTCTCATCTTTCAAGATGTTAGGGATGTTTTCTTCCAGAAGTTCTTCGACTATCTCCTCTGTGGACCTCTTTAATTCTTCTTGTTCCGGAATGCCTACAATTCTTACATTATTCCTCTTCATGTTATCCAGCATGTATCTTAGATTGTCTTCAGATTGTTTTATTCTTTTAGCTGTTTGGTGCTCTACCTTGGCCGTACTGAGAAATTTGTCCTCCAGTTCGCTAGTTCTGGCTTCCATCTCTTCCAGTCTGCTCCTTTCCCCTTTCAGGCTATTGTCTATTTCTGATATTTTATTATTGATCACCTGGACATCTTTTTGCAGGTTTTGAATTGTTTCTAATGCTGTGTTGATCTTGTTAGATTGTTCCTTAAGTGTTTTCCTGACTTCTTCCTTGTTTTCCTCGACCCCTTTATGGAGTATTTGAATTTGTTTCCATATCATTCTTCTGAATTCTTTCTCAGGCAAATCCAGAACCCGCTCTTTCTCCTTTATAATACATTTGTCTGTCTCCAGCTCATTTGTATCTGCTGTTCTGTTTTGCTTTTGGATATGTTTCAATAATGGAAATTGTTTCTTGTTGGGCATGATTATTCTTATTTTGTTATAATTATTATTGATACAATCAGGAGATAGGCACCTCTTCTTGTCTGTATTATGTATTAGGTGTGGTTGTTGTTGTTGTTGTTAAGTGCCATCGAGTCGGTTCCGACCCATAGCGACCCTGTACAGGGTTTCCGAGGGTGTAAATCTTTATGGGAGTAGAAAGCCTCATCTTTCTCCCGCGGAGCAGCTGGTAGTTTCGAACCGCTGACCTTAAGGTTCGCAGCCCGATTCGTAACCACTACGTTTTGTTTATGTGGAGGCTGCAGCAGGTGAGCAGGCACAGTGCGTCAGGGTGTGGCTGGTGCCTGTGCGGTTCATCAAGGGGGCGTGGCTGGCACACTCGGTGTGTCGGGGGTCAGGGCCTATGCTTGGAATGTGGCAAGGACCAGGTTTGTGCTAGCGGTGCTTTGGATGGCACTGCTCAGTTTGTCGGGGGCAGCGCCAGGGCGCGTCGCATTGAGGGACGGATCCGGCATGCTCAGTGCGTTGGGTGTCGGGCCGGCTCTTGGAATGTGGCGGGGACTGGGTTAGTGGCACGGTGGTGGCAGGGTCGGCGGGGGCATGAGGTTCAGCAAGGGAGCACATTGCGGAACACTTCAAGGAGGAATGTGTTACGAGAGTGCTGCTCCAATGGGCTGGGTAGGAGGCTACTCAAGCAGGAGTAGGGGTAGGTGGAGTCCACGTCTGATGACGTCAGAGGGTTGCCTTGTTTCTCCTGCTCTCTGTGCCCTGGTTAAAACTGGTTTTCCTGCCTGCTTTCACCCTAGGGCAGAGAACCTGCTTCCTCTTCCCCCTTTTTTTCTTTTTTCTTCTGCTTGAGATTCTGCACTTTACGAGAAGTGCAGCTCTCCATATGGGCTGATTCCAGCCCCGTTCAAAGCTCTACAGGGGTCAGGCAGTCACTGCCTGCAATGGTGGGCGAAAGTTAAAAATGCCAGAAATTCCTCTGTGGTGCGTTTTTTTAAAAAAAGTGAGTCCAGGAGTTTGATGGGCTGAACTTTATGGTGGTGGGAAGGTTCCGAGTCTGCTACAGGACATTCTCCTTTGTGAGGTCTCCCTCTTTTTCCCTGGGGCCCCTCTTACCCACATCATCTTGCCACAGTGGGGTACCAGAAGAGCTCTGTCATAAGTCTTTTAAGTCCTCTTTGCTTTCAGTAAGCAAGGTTGCATCATCTGCATATTGCAGGTTATTAATGAGTCTTCCTCCAATCTTGAAACCAAATTCCTTTTTGTATAATCCAGCTTCTTGGATTATTTGCTCATCATACAGATTGAGTAAGTATGGTGAAAGAATGTAATTCTATTGCACACCTTTCCTGATTTAAAATCATTTTATGTTCCCTTGTTTTGTTCAAATGACTGCCTCTTGGTCTATGTACAGGTTCATCATGAGCACAGTTAAGTGTTACAGAATATCCATTTTCTGAATTGTTGCCCATAGTTTGTCATGATCCATATATTCAAAGGTCTTTAAACAGTCAATAAAGCACAGGCAAACATTTTTCTGGTATTCTCTGTTTCAGCCAAGATCCATCTGACATCAGCAATGATATCTGTCTTTCTAACTCCTTGTCTGACACTGGCTTGAACTTTTGGCAGTTCTCAGTTAATGTACTTTTGCAGCTGTTTTTGAATTATCTTTAGCAAAACTTTACTCACATGTGATATTAGTGATATTGTCCAGTGACTTCCATATTCTGTTGGGTCACCTTTCATTGGAATGAGCATAATTACAGATCTTTGTCAATCTTTTGGCCAGGTTTCCTAGAATAGGTTTCTTGGAAAAGATGAATGAGTGCTTCCAGTGATGCATCAGTTTGTTGAATTATTTCAATTTGCATACCATCAATTCCTGGAGCCATGTTCATTGACAATGCCCCTAGGAGCTTACTAACAATTAGAATCTAGAAAGTATGACTTTAGAATTCCAATACTTTCAATTGCACAATAATGCCATTTAATTGAATAAGAGAGACATAAATTGTTTTTCTAATTTGGAAATATACTCAATAAATTATGAGGAGTCAGGAATAAACTAAATACTTATTTGCATATAATGTTGTTGTTGTTGTTAAGTGCTGTTGAATCATTTCTGACCCATAGCGACCCAGTATAGGGTTTCCAAGGAGTAGCTGGTGAGTTTGAACCACGGACCTTGCAGTTCAAATGACTTTGCAGTCAGACGCATTAGCCCACAGCACCACACGGGGACCATAGGATAATTTAAATCAGAGATAATTCAAGAATAAAGGGCAATTTGCATAAAGAAAGGTAGTGTATTCAAAGCACTTATTAAAAATCAGTAGATGCTAGAAATTTCTAAAATAAACAAAGATTATTGTTTTTTGTTATGTGCTGTCATGTTGGTTCCAACTCATAGTGACCATGTATATGGTTTTCAAGGAGTGACTGCTGGGTTTGAACCAGCAACATTTTGGTTTAACAGCCCAGTGCTTATCCCACTAGGACTACATAAAATTATTTTAAAAGTTTTACTTTTGTTAGGTGTTGTTGAGTATGCTCCTACTCATAGCGACCCATAATGAAACACTGCCTAGTCCTATGCCGTCTTCACAAATGTTATGCTTGAGCCCACTGTGGCTGCCACTGAGTTTATCCATTTTGTTGGGGTTCTTCTTTTTGGTTGACCTTCCAGTTTACCAAGCAGGATGCACTTATTTAGGTCCTGGGTTCTCTTGATAACATGCTCAAATATCAGAGATGAAGACTTAGCATTCTGGCTTTCAAGGAGCACTCCAACTGTACTTCTTCCATCACAGACCTATTTGTTCTTCTGACAGTCAATGGTACCTTCAAAATTTTTCTCCAACACCACAACTCAGAGCCATCAATTCTTCTACAATCTTCCTTATTCATTGTGCAACTTTCACATGCATATAAGGTTGTTGAAAATATCATGGTTTGAATTAAATCCACCTTAGTCCTCAAACTGATATCTTTGCTCTCGAACACTTTAAAGAGGTCTTGTGCAGCAGACTTGCCTAATGCAATAGGTCGTTTGATTTCTTCACTGCTGTTTCCATGAGTGTTCGTGGATTCAAGCAAAATGAACTTTTTGACAGTTTCTATCTTTTTTCTATTTAACATGATGTTATTTGTTAATCCAGTTGTGAGGATTTTTGTTTTCTTTACATTGAGGTGCAACTCATACTGAAGGCTGCAATCTTTGATCTTCATCGCTATGTCTTCTTTGCTTTCAGTTAGCAATGTTGTATCATCTGCATAACACAAGTTGTTAATGAGTCTTCAATTTTGATACCATGTTCTTCTACATATAATCAGGCTTCTTTGATTATTTGCTCAGCATATGCATTGAATAAGTATGATAATAAAATACAACCTGGATACACACCTTTCCTGATTTTAAGCCATTCAGTATCCTCTTGTTCTGTTTTAACAACTGCCTTTTGGTCTATGTACAGTTTCCTCATGAGCACAATTAAGCATTATGGAATACCCATTCTTTACAATGTTATCCATAGCTTGTCATGATCTACCCATTCGAAAGCCTTTGCATAATCAATAAAGCACAAGTAAACATTTTATCGGGTAGTCTCTGTTTTCAACAAAGATGTGCAGTCTTCTGAAGTCAGCAATGATATAGATAGTTCTATGTCCTCTTCTGAATCCAGATTGAATTTTTGGCAGTTCTTTGTCTGTGGATGGTGATTTTTAATCATCAACCTTACATTTAGCAGTCCAGTGCTTATCATACAGTGCCGTAATAAAACTCTATAAAATTACTTTAGCAGATGGATATTATGAAATACTCACATGCTTTGTTGTTGTTGTTGTTGT
>NW_006408938.1:698644-708551 GCF_000296735.1 Chrysochloris asiatica | reverse complement strand
AAAGGTTTCAGATGAGCTACAAAACAAAGACAGACTAGGAAGAAAGAGTGACAAACTACTTCCGAATCGCTAGTCACTGAAAACTCTATGCATAGCACTCACATGCTATTACAGGAAAATTACAAAATTTCCACAGTAGCAAATAGAGTAACTTCTTTTTCACAAATAAGTTTTAGATATTAAGAAATATCCTATAATTCAGTTTTCAAAACCCAAATATTCTTATCCAACCATTCCTAAAATAAAATTATAGTATCTATTCAGATCGTGGAATCTGGTGTTTTGCTGCAGTTTAATGTGCTGGACTGCAAGGTCAGTTTGAACTGCAGTGTCAGTGGTTCAAGCTCGCCAGCTGCTCCTTGGAAACCCTTTACCAGATTGCTATGAGTAGGAACTGACTCGATAGCACTTAATAACAATAACAACATTCAGATAAAGTTAAAACAAGTGTTCTAGTGATTCTGCTGAGTGGAAACAAAATGAAAATGAGTCTCCTGTCTGCTCATTCCTAAAATTTATTTGACTGCTATTGCCTCTTTTTTTTCCTACCAGAAATACAAAAAAGAGATTGTGTAGCTATTTGGTTCATCATGGAAGAAAAGACACATGCTTTACGTTACCTCCCTCTACAACTCTACTAGAATGACAGTAAAAGAATAAAAGACTATATAAATCATAAAAACAAGGAAAACAGGCTAGTAGAAAATAGCAAATACTGGAATTTTCAAACTAACTGGACAAGTAGTTAAGTGTATTATTAAATTTAAGCCAAATTAAAGGAAAACACAATTGCAGCAACAGAGAATGTGACGTTGGGAGAAGAAGATGATTGACATAAAGTCTTTATGTTGTTGTTAAGTGCCATTGAGTTGATTCAACTCTTAGTGACTGTGTATAGTGTTTCTGAGGCTGTAAATCTTAACTAGAGCAGAAAACCTCATATTTCTCCTGTACAGTGGCTGGTAGACTGACTCGGTGGTTTGCAGTCCAGTGCTTATCCATTACAGCCACTGCATTCCCAGAAATTTGAATAAATCTTACAAAAAACAAAACAAAACTGATTTCTTCAATGCCAACAGAAGGGAGTAGAGACATTCTGCACTCTTAATACACTGCGATTATTGTTATGTTTGAGCCAATTGTTGCTGTCACTGTATCAATTCATCTTGTTGAGAGTCTTGCTCCTTATCACTGACTCCTCATTTTTCCAAGTATGATGTCATTTTCCAGGGACTGGTCCCTTGTGATAACATGCCCAAAGTACAAGAGATGAAGTCTCGCTATCTTTGTTTCTAAGGAACATTGTGTCTGCACATCTTCCAACAGAATTTTTTTTCTTCTTCTCGTAGTCCATGGTACTTTTAATATTTTTCTTTAACACCATAATTCTAATACATTAATTATTCTACAATATTCCTTATTCATTGTTCAATGTTCACTTGCTTATGAGTCAGCTGAAAATACCATAGCTTGGGTCAGCAAACGTTAGTCCTCAAACTGACATCTTTGCTCTTGGACACCTTAAAGATGACTTGTGCATCAGATTTGTCTAATGCAATGGACCCTTTTATTTCTTGACTACTGCTTCCATGAGTGTTGATTAGGGATCTAAGCCAAATCAAGTCTTTAACAACTTCAATGTTTTTTTTCCATTTATCATTATGCTATTTATTAATCTAGTTGGGGGATTTTTGTTTTCTTTATATTGAGTTACAATCCATATAGAAGGTTGTAGTTTATAATCTTCATTAGTGAGTACCTCAAGTCTTCTTCACTTCCAGCAAAGAAGGTTGTATTGTACGTTGTTAGTGAGACCACCTCCAAACCTGATGCTACACTCTTCATATAATCCAGTTTCTCCTATTATTTGCTTAGTATACAGATTGAATAAGTTTTATGAAAGGATACAAACCTGATGCACAAACTTCTTGACTTAAAACCATTTAGTATGGGTCAGAACTGAGTCGATGGCACTTAACAAAAGTAAGTATTAATTCATTCTTTTCAAACAACTGTCTCTTGAGCTATATACAGGTCCCTGGCACTATAGAATAAGCACTGGACCACAATGTTGGTTTGAACTGCAAGAACCAGGTCCCAACTTACTAGCCACTCCTCAGAAACCCTATATAGGATGGCTACGAGTTGGAATCAACTTGACAGCACTTAACAACAAAAACAGCATGAGCACAATTGAAACCTGGCATAGCGCTGTAGGATAAGCACTGGACTGCAAGGTATACTTGAACCAAAAGGCTGGCAGTTCAAGTCCAGTAGTCACTATTTGAGTTGGAACTGACTCAATGGCTCTTAACAACAATAAAAACAATATGAGCACAAGTGTTCTGGAATACCCATTTATGCAATATTACCCATAGTCTGTTATGATACATATCGTTGAAAGCCTTTGCATAGTCAATAATTTATAAGTAAACATCTTTCTGGCATTCTCTGCTTATCAGATGCCAGCAATCATATCCCTAGTTCTACATCCTCTTCTGAATCTGGCTTGAATTCCTAGCAGTTCTCTGTCAATGTATTAATACAAGTGTTTTTTAAATTATATTATATTTTTAATTATATTCAGCAAAGTTTTGTTTGCATATAATGCACTGTAGGTTAATGCACTGGACTGCAAAATTGGTTTGAACTGCAAGGTCAGTGGTTCAAACTCACCAGCCACTCCTCAAAAACCCTATAAAGGGTCTCTATGAGTCAGAACTGACTCAATGGCACTTAATAACAAAAACATGATATTAATGATGCTGTTTTATAATTTATATATTCTGTTTTGTTATTTTTCTTTGGAACAGGCACACATATAGATTTCTTCTGATCAGTTGGCCAGTAATCTGTCTTTCAAAATTCTTGATATAGACAACTGAGAACCTTCACTTAGATGAAAGATTTCAGTATGTATTCAGTCAATGCCAGGAGTTTTGTTTTTACCAATGCCTTGAATGCAGCCTGGGATTCTTTCTTTAGGACCATCGGTTCTTGACCATATGCTATCTTTTGAAATGGTTGAATATCAACCAATACTTTTGGGTACAGTGATTCTTCCATCTCTTTTTCATGTTTCCGGTATCATTCAGTATTTTGTCCATTGCTATTGTTGTTAGGTGCCATCAAATTGGTGTCAACTCATAACGACCCTCTATTAGAAAAAACAACAAAACTACCCAGTTTTGTGCCATCCTCACAACTGTTGTTACATTTGAGACCATTGCTGCTGTCACACTGTGTCAATTAATACCTTTAGGGGACTTTTACTTTTCTACTGCCCCTCCATTTCACCAAGCATGATGTCCTCCTCCTGGGACTGCTCCCTCCTGATAACAAGCCCAAAGTCTGACAGAGGAAGGTTTTCCATCCTGGCTTCTAAGGAGCATTATCTGTACTTCTTCCAACACAGATTCGCTTATTCTTCTGGCAGTCCATCGCATTTTCAATATTTTTCTCCAACACAGTAACTCAAATTCATCAATTTTTCTATGGTCTTCTTTATTCATTGTCCAACTTTGACATGCATATGAGGCAATAGTAAAACCATGACTTGGTTCAGTTCACCTCAAACTGATACCTTTGCTTTTAAAAAATTTTAAATGTTCTTTAGCCACAGATTTGCTTAAAGCAATGCATCTGCCCTTTGGATTCTTGGGGTGTTTTTTTTTAAGGTTTCATTGTGAATTGAGTGATAGTTTGCTCCTTTTTTTTTACTGCTGCTTTCATAATGTTGATTGTGGATCTAAGCAAAATGTAGTCTTTGACAACTTTAATCTTCTCTCCATTTATCTTGGTTTTATTTATTGTTCTAATTGTGAGGACCATACTGAAAGCTGATCTTCATCGGTATTTTAAGTGTTTTTCTCTTTCAGCAAGCTTCATATGTTGTTAAGTGACAACGAGTGGGTTCCGACTCATAGTAACCTTGTATAGGGTTTCTGAGGAGTGGCTGGTGGATTTGAACCAACAACCTTGTGGCTCAAATTGATCTTGCGGTCCAGAGCATTATCCTGCAATGCCACCTCAGGATTTCTACTTCATATTGTTGTTTTTGTTAAGTGCAGTTGAGTCGGTTCTGACCCATCATCACATTGTATAGGATTTCCAAGGAGTGGCTGGTAAGCTTGAACCACTAACTTTCAGTTCAAATGACATTGGAGTCCAGTGCATTAACATATAGTGCCATACCAGGACTCCAGGGCATCTGCCTCCACGTTGGGGAGATGAACCACAGTCTGTCATGTGACAGGCGGGAATACTCAGCACTATACTAACAAGTGTGGCTGCTTCATATAACAGATTGTTAATAAGTCTTCCTTATTTATTGTACAACTTTCACATGCATATTAGGAAATTGAAATTACCATGGCTTGGGTCAAGCATACCTTAGTGCTTAAAGTGTCACCTTTGCCCTTCAACACTTTAAAGAGATCTTTTGGAGAGATTTGCCCACTACAATAACTCCTTTGATTTCTTGACAGAGTCTTGGTGTGGCGCTGTGGGTTAATGCACCAGACTGCAAAGCCGTTTGAACTGCAAGGTCTGCGATTCAAGCTCACCAGCTGCTCCTTGGAAACCCTATACAGGGTCGCTATGGGTCAAAATCAACTCAACCGCACTTAACAACAACAACTTCCATGAGCACTGATTATGGATACAGGCAAAATAATTTTTTTTACAACTTCAATCATTTCTTTGTTTATTCTGATGTTATTTAATTTGCCAGTAGTAAAGAGTTTCGTTTCTTTACATTGATGTGCAATCCATGATAAAGTCTCCATCCTTAAGTATTTCAAGTCCTTGGTCTTGCAAAATTCTATCATGGGATCTCCAGCATGATTTTTTACCAATACCATATTTTCCAACTACTGATCTTTTCTTTTTGTTTCCAATTTAGGTGGTCCTATTATAAGTAATTGGAGTCCTGGTGTGGCACTGTGGGCTAATGTGTCAGACTGCAAAGTCGTTTAAACCGCAAGGTCAGTGGTTCACACTCACCAGAGGCTCCTTGGAAACCCTATATAGGGTCACTATGGGTCGGAATTGACTCAACGGCATTTAACAACAGCAACAACAATTATAAGTAATTATCAATTCATTTTTTATCATTTTCAGACTGAGGAAGTTAGTCTAATTATTCAGCAGCAGCATCACTGAGATCAGTAACTTGGTGCATAAACTTGAACAATAGTGTTAACAGATCTTCTTTATAGGCATATAGATATTACTCTATCACAGACAACATTGTACTTCAAGATAGATCTTAAAATGCTTTTTTTGATGATGAATGGGACCCCATTCTTCTTTAGATTGTCATTCTCAGCATAGTAAACCATTTGACTGTTAGATTCAAAATGTGCAAAGCAATTACATTTCAATTCATTAATGCCTTGTTTAAGGAGCTCTGGTACCATAGTGGTTACGAATTGGGCTGCTAAACTCAAAGTCAGCAGTTTGAAACTACCAGCTGTTTCACTGGAGAAAGATGAGGCTTTCTGCTCCCCTAAAGATTTACAGCCTCGGGAACCCTATGCAGGATAGCTATGAGTTGGAATTGACTCTACAGCACACCACCACAACCACCAATGCCTTGTTTTATTTCATTTATGATGACTTCCAATTTTTCTCTAGTCATTCTTTGTACATTCAACAGTCCAATTATGTTTGCAGCTATTTCTTCTCATTTTGAAGATCCTGAAATCTTTACTCCATCCATGCCTTTAAGGTTAACTTTGCCTTGAGGTGGCAACTCTTCCCCAGTTGTATTTTGAGTGTCTTCCAACCAGAGGGGATCATCTTTTGTCACTATATCAGACAATGTATCACTGCTATTCATAAGACTTTCAGTAGTTAACCATTCAGAAGTGTTCTACCTCTCTTTCTGCTTAGTTTGTCTTATTCTGGAAGCTCTTCTGAAACCTTTCTATGATGGGTGCCCCTTCTGGTATTTAAAATACTGCTGGCATAGCTTCCAGCATCACAACTCATAAACCATCACAGTACAACAAACTGGCAAATGAGTAGTTCATTACGCTGCTCTAGATAATTTTGATATGATTTTTGTTGCTGTTGTTATGCACAACAGAATGAAACACTGCCCAGTCCTGCACCAACTTCATAATTGTTATTCTTAAACCCACTTCTGCTGCCACTGTGCCAACCCATCTTGTTAGTGGTTTTCCTCTTTTGTGCTGACTCTCCACTTTATCAAGCATGATGGCCTTTTCCAGAGACTGGTCCCTCCTGATATTATGTCCAAAGTATGAGAAAAAAAAATCTTGCCATAAAGTAATAATTCATTTTTCCTTAGATGAAATTTGAGTAGTGATACATCGAGTCCATTAATTAATTATATTAAATAATGCAGAAAATATTTATTAAGTGCAATGTATACCAAGAAGTCCTGATGTGGATCTGTTGGATAAGTACTGGACTGTTAACTACAAGGTCAGTAGTTCAAACCTACTAGCCACTCCTGGGGGTGGGGGTGGGACCCTATATAGGGTCATTAGGAGTCAGAACTAACTCTAAGGCACTTAACAACAATAACAACAACAGCAACAACATGTATCAAAACTGAGCTGTTAGCCTGAGAGACACTGTTCCTGTACTTTGAAGCATATAATGTAATAACACTAGGAGTCCAGGGGAGGGGACAAAAGTTTAAATGGTTACTAGCAGAAAAGTTGGCTATTTACTCAAACTTAGCCACAGGTACCTCCAAAGACAAGGCTTGTAACTTGCCTCCAAAGATCACAGCCTTGAAAACCCTGTGGAGCTGTTCTATACATATAAAAGCACCATGAGTTAGCAACTCTAAGGCATCTAACAACAACAACAAAAGTTATTTAGGACCCAGGAGCATTCTAGAGCACTGCAAAGAAATTCAATATTAAGTTATGTATTTTATACATATAAGTTACTATTTATGAATCTACTACTTTTTGAGAAATCATTGGAACTGCTACTTCATCATTTCTCAAAAACCACTGGGAAAACTTCCTAGCTAACCCCTCACCAAGCCAAACCAAACCAACTGCCATTGCAGTGATTTTGACTCAATGCAGGTTTTGAAATTAAATTCTTCACAGCAGCAGAAAGTACCATGTTTTTCCTACAGACAAATTGGTGGGTTTGAAATGCTGGCATTGCAGTTCAAAGTCCAATGTCCAACCCAGGACACCATCAGAATTCCTTTCAGCATTCCTAGATAACCACAGGTTGGCCTGAATTCGTATGCATGTGACATTGAAGTTATCATCAATTGATACCTTATTTATAACTCCTTTGGCCTTTATAGTCCACAATATACTCAAGGATGTTTCTATTATATTATACCTTGCTTGATTCATACTAAGAAAATTCAAGACTTAGGTAATAAGAAATACTAGATCATATTATCTAATGACTTTCAGTGAACATGCTAATTATAGTTTTGTTTGTTGTCTATACTTTCTCATTATATTGCAAACCTTGTAGAATAAGCATCTGGAACAATGTTTGGAGCTTCATAAGTACTTGCTGAACTAATGAATAAATGAATGAATGAATACCCCTACCATGGCTGCAAGGAAATGGGTCAGCCATTTTATCATATCACCTGTGCATTGCACACAAGTTAACATACCTGCTATAATATTGTCCAGAAGTGTGATGGGCATACAGAATATGCCAACTAGTAAATCACTTATTGCCAGGTTCAAGATGAAGAGATTAGTGACTGTGTGCATATGTTTGTTCTTCATTACAATGAAGCAGACCACTGTATTCCCCACCATACAAAGGAAGAAGATCAGAAAGTAAGAAATAATGAAGACTGCTGCCACTTGAGGCTGGTGAAGATAGTAATTGACATAGGTGATATTAACATCTGAATATAGATGATGGTTTGTGTCATAAACACTCCAGATATGAGTCCAGTTTTCTGAAGAGTTGGAGTCCCATATCTCACTCATGATGGACCTTAACAAAAGAGAAACAGAAAACAAAACTATAATTAGGAATCTTTAGAAAATAAGTTCTGTGCCCGCATTCAAGAGGGACAAGTTTTAAATGGCATGACGTTTTGATGGACAGTCTGTAATATCTGTGAGATTTGCAAAGAAGTGAGTTACATATAAGGAATGCAGATCACCAGGATTTTAGCCTAGAACATTTGAAAATTCAATTTCATATTATTACTTCAATACTCTACTTCACATCTTTGATCATATCCTCTACTCATTTGCAAAATTTCCTTCACTTTCCAAAATAATCTTTTGCCCTACCTCCTAACATCTTTATCTATTAGATGTACTTGTTATCTAAAACTAACTCACATGCATTTAGCTTTTTGAAACTCTGAGTAAGATGTCCACATCTTCCAAACACCCATACAAATAAGCTTCTTATATTTTCTTTATTCTATTTTTGACTAACTTATGATAATATTCTATTTTTATTGTTGTATTTTCATACATAGCCACAATATTGTTATTTCCTTAAAATAAGACATGTTTGGTGTTACACAGAACAATTCTATTCACATAGTATTTGTTCAATAAATACCTTTATTTTGAATTGATACTTGATGGCACCTAACCACAACAACAAAATGCAAGCATTTCAATCAACCATTATATTTTTATTGTACCAAAGATGACCCCCGGGTTTAAATGATTTACTAGAAGGACATATAGGATTCAGCATATCATTGTAGTGTGAATTAAAATTTATTTCAGCAAAAGAAAACATAACAAAGTCAGTTAATGGGAAAGAAACATAGGATAAAGTATGGGGAAAACTGGGTGCATGTGAGAAATGTTGTTGATATCGACAAATGCTCAAGTAATCCAATCTGTACTCATTTTAGCTAGAGTGAGGTTTTCTTTATTCGCTTTTGCAAAATTGGATGCACAACCCAGTACACAAGGGTAGACATGCCACATGGCTGACACACAAACAATTTTATTCCCATCTCAGAATTTCATTCCTGTCTCAGAAAAAGCCCCTCCTCCAGTTCCCCTCCCAAACATCTCACATACTAATCCATTTAAAGTTGGTTTCCCCTTCTCCCTATGAACTTCTCCTATTTCCTTGATGGGTGTATTTTTATCTTAAAGTTCCTAGTCCTAGAACAGATTTCTTTCTTCCCTTTCCCCTATTTATCCTGCTTACATATCCCTGGATATGAATTAACAGCCTATCTTGGGTCTGGAAATCTCATAAGCCTTTTTTTCCTGAAGATGGAATTGAGAATTTCTCACAATGGATGTTTTCAAAAGTACTCTCCCAGTGGAATTAAACAGGACAAGATTAAATATTTAAGCAATAACTTGTGACAACATATTTGAAGTGTTGTTTGTCCAGAAAGTTCAATAGAGATTCAATACCCAAGGACTAGGGATGTTTGTTGTAATATTGTTTGGGAGACTAAGGGCAAAATATTGATAGATGCAGTAACAAAAGAAGACAATTGTAGATCTCTTCAGTTCAAAACATAATGTGTTGCTTTCTGCTAAGCAAGAGACTAGTGGAGAAAAATCCAGACAGTTGAGAGATGCCCAGCAGGATGCAAGAGATAAAATGGAGGCTATTGAACACCAAGTTGAAGACCTGAAAACACAAAAATTTCAGCTATGCAAGAAAGAAATTTAGTACCGAATAACAAAAACAAATTAAGCAGAAGACTAAGTTGGAACTTAAAGCCAAGGATTTGCAAGATGAATTGGCAGGCAATAGTAAACAAAGGAAATGCTTATTAAAAAGAGAGGCAGAAGCTACTCACAAAGATATAAGAAAAGCAGAAAGAACTGGCAGGAACAGAACCAAAATCCAACAGTGTAAAAGAAAAAGAAGAGGGAGGCATTGCTAGATTAGCCCAAGCTAAGGAGTCCTGGTGTGGCACTGTGGGTTAATGCAC
>NW_006408938.1:696445-697939 GCF_000296735.1 Chrysochloris asiatica | reverse complement strand
CGCTATGAGTTGGTTCCGACTCGATGGCACCTGACAACAACAACAACAACATTGTCATTAATAGCCTGATCTAAAGATTTGAGTTCCTTTTTAATCATCCACTTATCCCTTTCAAGGTGCTCTGGTAGCTTTGTTGTTGTTGTGTTGTTAAGTGCCGTCGAGTTGGTTCCGACCATAGCGACCCTGTACTGGGTTTCCGAGGGTGTAAATCTTTACCGGAGTAGAAAGCCTCATCTATCTCCCGTGGAGCGGCTGGTAGTTTGGAACCGCTGACCTTAAGGTTCGCAGCCCGATTCGTAACCACTACGCTACCAGAGCTCCTTAGTGGTTACGAGTTAGGCTGCTAACCTCAGGGTCATCAGTTCGAAACTACCAGTTGTTCCGCGGGAGAAAGATGAGGCGTTCTGCTCCCATAAAGATTTATAGCCACGGAAACCCTATACAGGGTCGCTATGAGTCAGAAACGACTCCACGGCACATAACAACACTAATGACAAGACAGATTGCTGCTACACATAAAGTTATGGAAGACACTGAGGCAAATAAAGAGAAAAATCTGTAAGAGTATGATATAAGAATTTTATAGGTACTTTGTGAAGTAATAAGCATATTAAGTTTAATGCACAGTTTTATCTATTTCTTTAAATTTTATTTTTACACTATTTATATGCTACTTTAAAAATACACCCAGCAGGTACTGATTTTAAAAAATCAGAAACAATTTAATGTAATACATACATATCGTAGTTCTTTCTTCTGAGAATATTTTATCCATGTCAATGAGTGTTCATATAGAGTGAGGATATTTTAATGAATAGGTAGTATGTACCTGGTCTACCCTTAATTTCAATACATCATGTAAGTAATAAATACAAGTTTATAGTATGCTATTAAAAATTTTCCACTTTTGTATTTTAACATATTTTTTGTCAATTTAATAGCTTACTGCATAATTTTGTTATTAAAAATGGTGAGTTTTGTATTTTATAAATGAATTAAACATTATGACTGTGCATGCTAAGCTAGTATATCTTTGTCAAGAAAACAAATGAAAGCCCTTACAACCATACCAGTAAATGTATCCTGATAAACTGAGAAGAGATTGAAGATGTCAAAGATTTCATTTGCATTCCAGAAATCAAAGGACTTATTACATTAGGCAAATCTGCTGTAAAAGATCTCCTTAAAGTATTAAAGAGAAAAGATATCAGTTTGAGGACTAAGGTGCACCTAAGCCATTTCAATTGCCTCATATACATGTGAAAGATGGAAAATGAATAAGGAAGACCATAGAAGAAACAATGTATATGAATTATGGTATTGAAGAAGGATATTAAAAGTACCATGCATTGCCAAACAAACAAATCTGTCTTGGTGGACGTGAGCCAGAACTCTCCTTAGAAGTCAGTATAGTGAGACATCATCTCATACATTGACCATGTTGTCTGAAGGGACCAGTCCCTGGACAACATCGTGTTTAATAAAGTGGAGGGT
>NW_006408938.1:660381-668635 GCF_000296735.1 Chrysochloris asiatica | reverse complement strand
AAAAAAACTAATTATGAGGGAAGTATCTGCCCTACCCCATCACCTGGAAATATAATAGTTCCCTTGATGCTGTAGACATGCTATACAAGGATAAGTGGAAAAGTATTGCTTCACAACCAAAGAAATCTTTATTAAACAAAAATATCAAAATTTGAAGCTGTTGTCTCTTGACATATCCTGTATCTAAGTCTAAAGATGGTGTTTCTGTTTCTCTAAACTTTCTCCAAGAATTCTGTGTTCTTCAATTCATACTATGCCATAACAGCAGTTTTGACATTCTCTAGGAACACAAATTGTGTTCCTTTAAATGGTCTTTGACATTTGGGAACAAAAAGAAAACTAAATCAACATGATAAGGGATGTAGGATGGATGGGATATGGCTTCCCAATGAAAGTCTCACAGGACAGTCTTAACTATCCTCAAAGATGAGCAGGTACATTGTCATGATGGAAAAAAAAAATCTGTCATTGCG
Organism: Chrysochloris asiatica; assembly: GCF_000296735.1. Taxonomy (NCBI): domain Eukaryota; kingdom Metazoa; phylum Chordata; class Mammalia; order Afrosoricida; family Chrysochloridae; genus Chrysochloris; species Chrysochloris asiatica. The sequence goes on along the minus strand of NW_006408938.1, from coordinate 668,162 downwards.
ACTCTCCTGGCTTTTTACTCATGAAGGCAGTTTTGAATTTTCTCAAAACTTCTCTGTACTAAGCACCTGTGATTGCCCTGAGTCCTTTGAGAAAGCTAGCAGGATTACTCATTTGAAATCCCATAAAATTTTGAGTTGACATCTGTCTTGAATCTGTTCCAGTAAACATCCTCAGATGCCACTGTTTTGATCAGATTATTTTTTTGAAGTCATCTTAATGAGATTTAAACAAGTGTACTGGTGAAAGAACTTGCCACAGACATTCATTGATTTCAGAGATATGTTATGCACATTCTGTTTAAACTTGTCCATGTATGAACTGGAATCCTAGTAGCAATACATTTATTTTACCTTCAGAAGTGCATATGACCATAAACTGGTTATATGGTAATCTGAGGGAAACACTCATTTTAATGCTTCTGGTACAGAAGATGAAAAATGCAGTTATCTGGAGAGCTCCTCACTATTGTTCTCTGTGTAGAATCTTGTTCTTTAGAAAACCAAGACAATATTCAGGAAACAGTGATGGGTCTTCAAACTCAGCAATGCACAGAGGGCTGCATGTAATAGTATAAAGACTTATGTTACCAAAAGAAAGGTAACATAAAAGAGAGCAATGAGAAAGTATACACACACAAAAACCTGGCTCAACGGAGTAAAAAAGCAATACAAAAAAGGGAGAAAATCAAGAGTTTCTGCTCAATTGTTGTTGATGTTGAGTTGGCCCCCAACATCATTGATTCATTGTGATGAATAGTGTTATTGATTTTCAGGCTGTTCTTTCTCAGCTATTATCTACTGGGAGCTTAGCTGAAACTTGCTCAACATCAAAGCAACACAGAAGCATTCACTGACAGATCAGTGCCGGCTGAGCTTCAGGTGTCTTGGCTGGGAGTTGAACGTGTGTCTCCCACATAAACATCAAGAATTCTATCACTGAACCACCACTGCTCATTCAGTATTTAGTAGAAAAGAATTAACATTTGGAGAATAGTAGCTGCTCTGACCCACTCTTCCTCTTGAAGTATCTCAGCAAGTTCACTTTAAGTATAGTAGTGTTGTTAGGTGCCATTAAGTTGGTTCCAACTCATAGTGACACTATGTACAACAAAACAAAACACGGGCCAGACCTGCACATTCCTCAGGAAATCAAATCATAGTGATAAGTATCATGATTCAGAATGTAAAGTATTTGACAATGAGCTAAATTTATTTTTACACAGTTAAAGTCATTGAAACTATAAGAGATGTACAAAAACTCTGAGATATGATTGACCAATCCCCAACAGGGTAGAGTAGGCCTTCTGTAATGAATGAAGTAAAGCTTTATAGGATTACTAGAAACTGATGCTCAATATTCAGTAGCATTTAGAGGAATTACGGATGAGGCTCTGGAAGGCCCAGTGGTGGAATTGAGAGGGTTTGAGAATGTTATGTTGGAGGGGACCAAAGTCAAAAGGATATTAAGAGGAGAAAGTATGACTGGAAAGATTCTTCACTAGTTATAAAACCTTTAGCCGACTGCATAATTAGAATGGGTTTTGTATGTTAATAGAGAATGTGGTCTTTATTCTGTTTTGTGAGTAAAGATATGTTTATTCTTTTAGCAATCCATGGAACTTTTAATAATTAAAATATTTAATATTATAATATTTCTGTAGCAGGCTAATATGCTGCACTGAAATTCTAGAATCATTCCAATGCTTGAAAATCCTAGCATTACATGATATAATCTATTACAGATACTGTCTCTGAGCATAAGTCTCATAGGCAAGGAAGGCTATTCTTGTTTTGGCAGAATTGTTTTCTTTACCTGAGAATCCTATTGACCTTATTAACAAAAATCATGGGAAATATAATTGAATTTGAAAGGGGAGCCTGAGTAGAAATAATTTTCAAAGAATTTATGAAGAGTGATGGTACAGAAAGTTCCACTGGGATTTCATGATTCAACTATTTAGGAAATATTATAAGTCTCTGAGACCATAACATGTTAAGTGGAGCCATTGGCAGCAATGAAATAATTCAATGAAGGCATCTTGGGTTTGGACATGAAAGCCACCTGAAATAACTGTTCCTATCAAGTCAAAGATAATTGGTAAATTGTTATCATTTGTCACAATTGACCAACCACAGAACTAATTTTGTCTTGGAAATGTCATAGACATTTAAATAGAAATCAAGTAATACAGCAAAAGTTCATTCATCAAGAAGCTGTAGAACATTAAGGAGCACACTTTGGGAAGTTTGGCTATTTCACATGAAAGAGTCCACGACATACAGGAGAAAGTTACTTCCATGACTATAGAACTCACAATATAGTTCTCAGAGGACCTCTCTGATCCCATTTCAGGGTAGTCTGTGCTTCATTAATTTCTTCCAGCTGAGATAAAGTAAGCAGTTGGCTTCACTGCTGGGATAATATAGAGCAACATACCCTGAAGATGAGAAAAAAAAAAACTTGACAGAGAATGAAAGCAAATCTATACAATGAACAAAGCTGAGAGATGATCAAAAAGAGCAATGAGTGACCAGGCCTTAATAGTCTCTGGCCAGTATTCCTACTGTATAGTCAGGAAAATGAGCACTCAAAATTATGTAGAAATGTAGAGAAAGGTTTAAAGTAGGACATGAACTAGAAACAGCTAGTTAATGGCACTGAAAGGATTTGAAATCATCAACTACATGCTTTAGCCAGATTTCTAGAACTCTTTAGGTGGTTCATGAGGTAAGCAGGTTTGGGGATGCACGCAGGTTATACACTGATAGGATGATGAGACAACAAATTGCTTCTTCTGATATCAGAATGAAAGGATAATTTGAAGATTGCTATACGAATCAGGCTGCTAACCTCAAGGTTGGCAGTTTGAAACCACCAGCGCTTCCGTGGGAGAAAGAAGAGACGTTCTGCTCCCATAAAGATTTACAGCCTCGGAAACCCTGTGTAGGGTCACTATGGGTCAGAACCGACTCCACGGTACTTAACAACAACAGTGGGTAAACTTTGCCTAGCACAAGAGTTACAAAATATGAATACATTAGAAATTTAGAGGTAATACCAGGCTACAAGGAAGTGTTAACTTGCATTGGCAACTATTCTGACCTAGTCTTTGCTTATCCTATAATGATTATCTTTGGAGAATGTTAATTAAAAACAGAACAATGACTTACTTATGAATTTGACTACCTGGACACACTGATTCTGATAAAATATGTATTCCTACTACTGTTCAGAAATGGGCAATTTAACATAGTTGTTGTTGTTATCTTTTTAGGTGCCATTGAGTGAATTCTGACTAATAGCAACCTTTTGAACAACAGAAGAAAACACTGTCAGGTCCTGTGACATCCTCTCAATTTTTGTTATGTTTGAGCCCAATACTGCTGTTACTATGTCAATCAATCTTGTTGGAGGGCTTTCACTTTTTGACTGGCCCTCCACTTCACCAATCATGATGTTCTTCAGGGACTGGTCCCTCAAAGAACATGTCTAAAGTATGAGAAACAAAGTTTTACCACCCTGGCTTCTAAGGAGTATTCTGGCTATTCTTCTTTCAACACAGATTTGTTTTATTCTTTAGATAGTCCATGATACATTCAACATTCTTGTCCAACGCCACAAATCAAATGCATTAATTCTTCTATAGTCTTCCATATTCACTGTCCAATTTTGACACAAATATGAAGCTATTGGAAATACCATGGCTTAGTCCAGACAATAATCTGGCCCAGACATAATCCACGATAGCCTTGGGTTTTGAAAATTTTTTTTGAGATGGGTACTGCAACAACTTTCTGCAGCAACTCACAGAAGAGCATAAAAGTCCTCAAACTGGTATCTTTGCTCTTGAACACTTTGAAGACTCCTTTTGCAGCAGGCTTGCTTAATGTAATATACTTGACTTCTTAATTATTGCTTAATTGCTTGAGTGCTGAAGGTAGATCCAAGCAAATTGAAGTCTGACAATTTATATCTTTTTTACATTTATCATGATGTTATTTATTGATACAGTAGTGAGGAATTTTCTATTTTATACACTGAGGCACAATTCATAAGCAGAAGGTGGTGTTCTTTGATCTTCATCAGTAAATATTTTAAGTCATCTTTATCATCAGAAAGCAAATTTATGTCATCTGATTATCACAGGTTGTTATGAGCCTTCCTCTAATTCTGATGCCATGTTCTTTTTCATATACTCCAGTTTCTTGGATTATTTGCTCTGCATATATTGAAGAAGTATGGTGAAAGAATACAACCAACCATGACACACACCTTTCCTAATGGTCAATGTACAGATTCCACAAGAACACAATTAAGTGTTTTGGAATACTCATACTTCACAATGTTGTCCATAGCTTCCCATGATCTACATAATTGAAGGACTTTGTGTAGTTAATAAAGCACAGATAAACAAGAAATGATATCCCTCATTTCACATCCTCTTCTGAATCTGGCTTGAACCTCTGGAAGTTATCTGTCAGTGTATGGGTGTAGCTATTTCTGTATTACTTTTAGTAAAACTTTACTTGCATGGGATATCAAAGATATTGTCCAATGATTTTTGTATTCTGTTGGTCACCTCTCTTTGGAATGGGCACAAATACGGATCTCTTCCAATCACTTGGCCAGATAGTCATCTTTCAAATTTGTTGGCATAGATGAGTGAGTGCCTCTAGTGCCATCTTACTTTGTTGAAAGAGTTTGATTTGTATTCCATCAGTTCCTGGAGCCTTGTTCTTTGCCAATTCCTTAAATGCACCTTGGATTTCTTTCAGTATCATTGGCTCTTGATCATATGCTACCTCTTGAAATGGTTGAATATCGACCATTTCCTTTTGGTACAGTGACTCTGTGTATTTCTTCCATCTTCTTTTGATGCTTTCTGCATCATTCACTGATTTGCCCAGAGAATCTTTCTATAGCGAAAGGCGAGGCTTGAATTTTTTCTTCAGTTCCCCCAGCTTGAGAAATACTGACCGTGTTCTTCCCTTTTGGTTTTCTAACTCCAGATCCTTGCACATTTTCTTGTAATATTTGACTTTGTCTTCTCAATCTGACCTTTCCCCTCCTCATTTCTTCCATTTGCTTTAGCATCTCTATGCTGGAGAGCAAGTTTCAGTGTCTCTTCTGACATCCATTTTGATCTTTTCCTTCTTTCTTGTCTTCTTAATGACTTTTTGCTTTCTTCCTGTATGATGTTCTTGATGTCATCGCACAATTCTTCTGGTCTTTGGTCTTTAGTGTCTAACATTTGCATATAGTAGATGGTTAATGAATCTTCCTCCAATCTTTACATCACTGTCTTCTTCATATAATCCAGCTTCTTGGGTTATTTGCTCTGCACAGATTGAATAAATTTGGTGAAAGAATACAACCTTGACACACACCTTCCTGATTTTATACCATTCTGTGTTTCCTTGTTCTCTCTAACAATTGCTTCTTGACCTCTGTATAGGTTCCTTGTAAACCCAAGTATGTGTTCTAGAATATTCATTTTTCAAAAGGTTATCTATAGTTTATCATGATCCACACAGTCAAGTGCCTTTGCATACTCTATAAAGCACCAGTTAGCACATTTAGGGTATTCTCTGCTTTTAGCTCAAATCCTTCTGACATCAGCAATAAAACCCATTATTCCATTTTCTTTTTATGCTTTCTGCATTATTCAACATTTTATCCATGAAGTTGTTGTTGTTGAATGCCGTTGAGTCAGTTCTAACTCATAGCGACCCTGTATAACATTTCCAAGGAGTGGTTGGTGAGCTTGAACTGCCGACCTTGTGGTTCAAACTGACTTTGCAGTCCAGGGCATTTATCCACAGTGCCACATCAGGACTCCATTTTATCCATTTGTTGTTGTTGTTAGGTGTCCTCAAGTCGGTACCGTCTCATAGAGACCCTATATACATCAGAATGAAACATTGCCCGTTCCTGGGCCAACTTCACAATTTATCCATAGAATCCTTCAATATTGTAAATCAAGGCTTGATTTTTTTTCTTCATATCTTCCAGCTTGAGAAATGCTGAGTGTGTTATTTCCTTTTGCTCTTCTAACTCCATGTTTTTGCATATTTCATAATACTTGACTTTGTCTTCTTGTCTGCCCCTTGATATTTTTTCTTCAGCTTTTTTACTTCATTGTTTCCTCTAGTCACTTTAATTTATCTACATTCAAGAGCAAGTTTCAGAGTATATTCTGATATACACTTTGGTATTTTCTTTCTTTCCTTTTTTTAATGACCTTTTGCTTTCTTCATGGATAAGGGTAAGTCAAAAATTATCTACACTCTGGCTGTAGAAGTTATTTCAATCAAATTTTAGAAAAGACAAACACATAATTTTTTGACATAATCTCCTTCCTTTTCAGTTCACTGTGCCCATCTTTCAACAAGCTTTCACATTTCCTTATTAAAAAATATTTTAGGTTGAGCTGTGAGCCAAGAATGCACCACTGCATTCACTTCTTCACTAGAGATGAATCTTGTGCTCTAAGGGCTCTTTCAGGGAACAGGCAAAAGTCCAATGTAACAAGATGATAGGTAGGATACTTTAACACCTCAAAACTAAGTTTTCTAGAGTGTCAGTAGTGTGGGCAGAAGTGTGGGGACATACATTGTCATGTAAGATCACCAGTTCCTGGATAGCAGTCCAAAGTTTAGGCTTCAACTCTTCAGTGAGCATCTCACTGTAATGAGCACTGTTGATTTTTGAACTTTTTCCTCATTGTTTTCCAATATTAGCCCTTGAGAATACCAGAATACTGTAAAAATCGGTTTTCCAGCTGATGGTTGACTTTTGAACTTTTTTTTTGGTCAGTGATTGAGGATGTTTCCCTTCCATGCTCTGCTGTTTAATCTCATCACCAGTAATGATTTTTTTTTTTTTTTAAAGAAAATTTAACCTTCCTTCGAGTATGAATGCAACTTTTGTTTGCAGATGTTCAAATGCCTCTGTTCATGCTTTATGTTTATGTTTTGGTACCCATCTCAAACTATTCAAACACCAAGTCTGTTGTGGATTATTTCATAGGCAGAGCCATGGCTGATTTACAAATGATTTGCAACATAATCCACTGTCACTAATCTATTCAACAGAATCATTTCATGCACACACTCTATGTTTTCATCAGTTGTGGGCTTGGATGGGCACTTTGATAGTGAATTTTTTATTTACTTTTATATAATGTTCATAATGTCATCCCACAATTTCTCAGGTCTCTCTCATGAGTGTCTAATGAATCAAATCTGCTGTTGAGATGTTCTCTAAATTCAGGTGTGAAATACACAATGTTCAGTCTCTCATGTACATGTCTTAATTTCCTGCTGTTTCAGGCTGAACTTGCATTTGATACATAACAATTGATGTTCTACTCCATAGTCAACATCTAGCCTTCTTTTGGCTGACTATATTTAGCTTCTCCATTGTCTCTTCTGACAGATGTTATCAATTATATTTCTGTATGTTCCATCTTGGATTCCTGGTGTGCATCATAGGATTGGCACTGTACTGGGAACTACAAGGTCAGCATTTCAAACCAACCAGCATCTCCTTGGAAACATTATACAGGGTTGTTATGAGTCAGAATTGACTCTATAACATTTAGCAACAACAAAAATATTCCATCTGGTGAGCTCCATGTCATTTTTATGTTGTTGAAATAAAAAAACATTTGCAATGAATGCGGTTAGACTTGCAAATTTTTATCATGTAATCTTCAGCATCATTTATATTATGAAGGCCACTTTTACTAACTACTGATCCTTCCCCTTGGCTCCCAAAA
>NW_006408938.1:657879-659430 GCF_000296735.1 Chrysochloris asiatica | reverse complement strand
TCTTCCTCCAATCCTAATGCCACATTTTTCTCTCTATAACCCACCTTCTCGGATTATTTGCTCAGCATACAAGTTGAATAAGTATGATGAAAGAATACTTTGTAGGCATATGGATATTATCTTATCACAGACAACATTGCACATCAAGGTATATCCTGAAATTTTCTGTTTGAAGATGAGTGCAATACCATTAGTTTTTTATTTGTCACTCCTGTTATAGTAAATCATATGATTGTCTGATTCAAAATGGTTAATACTAGTCCATTTCAGCTCACTAATGCCTAGGATATTTATCTTGTGCTCCATTTCATTTTTGACAGCTTCCAATTTTCTTAAATTCATACCTTGTACAGTCCACATTCCAATTATCAATGGATATTTGTAGCTGTTTCTCCTCATTTTGAGTTTTGCTACATCAGTAAACAGAGTCCTAAATGATTTTCTCCATCAAAATCACTATTGTCTACTTTGAGGACTCAACTCTTCTCTAGTTTATTTTTAGTGCCTTCCAACATGAATGGTTGGCTATCTTTCAGTATTTTTTCTGACAATATTCCACTGCTATTAATACGGTTTTAAGGTGCACTTATAAACTAATTGTGAACAAATTGTCATAACTGTTTCCTGTACAGCTTTATTTACAAAACAGTTAGCAAAGACAAACATAGCTTTCCCAGTTTTTATTTATACAACGCTGAAAGAAGGTGATAAAATGAAACCTAGAGAATAACATAAAAGTCACTAAGATGTCACCCTTAAGCACTGGTGTGGAGGATAATTTGAAGTTTGCAGGGACATCTGGGAAGAGAGCTTCTTCCCATGGACTTATAAAGGGAGTAGTAGAGAGAGGACATAGTTGTCTCAGTGTGGTTACTATGGTAGTCTGCATCCAGTGTGAGACTGGTACCTCTGTTGTCCCTGATGGCCCACAGTCAGAAAGAGCTTGATGTGGAGTACAGGAGAATGAGGAGAAGCAGGAGCATATGTGTGTGTTTGTAGTCCTATTATTGCATTGTAGTATAAACACTAGATTGCTAACCACGAGGTCAGTGGAACAAACTCATAATATGCTTCTTGGAAACCCTACATAGGGTCACTATGAGTTGGCACTGACTGGACGGTCATTAACAATAACAACAACAACATGAACACATTTGTATTATTTTGCAACTATCTCTCACTCTTAAATTCATCTAAAAGTAATGATTACTGCTTCCATTTTGCCTACCTAATTTTTTTTGTGATTTCCACTCTTAGTCAAGTCAAACTGGAAGGAGTTTACTTCTTCAAATAGGTAAGAAGTTCTAGAAGACATAGTTGCCAGCTTCACAAAATTGGTAGTCAAACAAGTTGGCATAATGTATCTTTTTGAGTCTCTGATGAAACTGAAACAGGATTGCCATCATGCATAATGTAACTGCAGGGAAATAAATATTCCCTGTATTTCTTAGTGTTTCTGTAAACAAAGACTTGGGCTTCCTAAACATAGACATGGACTTCCAAAAGCTCATGGATATAATCCACTATCTTTCTATCCAATTTACATGAGTG
>NW_006408938.1:654250-657577 GCF_000296735.1 Chrysochloris asiatica | reverse complement strand
TGATGATTATGCTGTCATTTTTCACCTAATGGTAGAGTTAATATCTCCTATCCAAAAGTCAGTCAAGAAATCAAATGACTTACTGCATTAGGCAAATCTGCTGCCCCAAAACTCTTTAAATTGTTCTTGAGCAGCTATCCCTCAAATACAATAGCAAAATTAGGAAATTTCCTGATAAACAGAAATTAAAGGAATTTGTAATTACCAGACCAACTTTACAAAAGATGATAAAGGGTGTTCTTCAGACTGAGAACCAACAACAGAAGACAACAGTCAGAGATAACAATAATGTCAGTATCATGCATTCGAAAGCCATAACCTTGCTGTTTTTCTTTATTTTTCTTATGATGGCAACAACATCTGAGAGGCTAAGAAATCTATTATCTCCCCAAGAATCAAATTGTTACATATTCAGGCCAGCATATAAATTAATTTAAAATGTAACTGAATAGCTTAGAGACCTCCAGAGATATTTTAGTATCAATCTTCCTTGATATTAGGAAAGTGTTGAGTCCCAAATTCATGAATATACTTTTAGATTGTTAAAGCCTAGATACACTAGGCTACTTGAGAGATATATTGCTAGTAACATTCTAATGTATAGATGCATGGGTCTATTCCAAAGAAAGCATATTTAAATATGTCTCTGTGATCAGTGGACACCTACACATAAGTTCTTTCAGTAATACAATTATCTTAGTCTCATTAGGTTGCCTTAAAAGAAAAATAAAAAGAAACTTTTTATTTCATTGAAAAAGTGATTTTGATGTAAGGGCTAAAATAAAAGTTTTAACAAAACTGAAGCGGACATCTCCCCAAATCGTTGAAGCATTGCAATACATTTATGGGAATGCTGTCCCACATAAAAAAAATAGTGGTTAGATGGAGCAAGAATTTTAAGGAAGGTAAGGAATACTTTAAGATTAGTCAAGAGTGGGAAGACCATCAGTCTTGATGAATGAAGAAACTGTGACTGTAATCCAGAAACTTGTAGAAGAAAACTGCAGAATTACCATTTGATATGATAGTTACTGAAATTGGAATTTCACATGGTTTGTCATTTTCAATTTTCAGTGAACATCTTGGCCTTGGCAAGCTCTTGACTTGGTGAGTACAAAAAACATTGATCAAAGATTAGTTAGCTAAAAGAGCTTATCTTTCTATTAATCTTTAAAGCAGTATGAAAGCTAATGAAGATTATTTTACACAATGCATTGTAACTATTGATGATGCTTTGATTTACCAGTATGATTTAAAGAGTAAAGTCTAGTAAATACAATGGCTTCCAGAAGATTTGTTGGGTGATTAATTTCTAGGCAAAGAGGTCAGCTCAGGGGTTATTAGATTGGTTTTCAATTGTGTTTAGGAATCACAAAGGGGATAATCTTGATACATTTTCTCAAAGAAAATAGGATGATCATGGGGGTTTATTATGAAGAAGTATTAAGAAAGTTGAAAACTGCATTGGTGAAAAAAGCCAGGAAAGTTGTTCTGAGACATTTATTTTTCCATCACCACAATGCACCTAATCATTTTTGAAGGTAGAAAGACCTGTCCTATTAGAATTTCACTGGGATACCTTACCCCATCCACCATCCACCCATGATCTTGCCCCTAGTGACTTATTCTTGTTTCCAGTACTCCAAAGACATTTAAACGCAATTTGAGCCAATCATGGATGCCAAAACTATTTTGTTGTTGTTGTTAAATCATTGTATATATCAAAGAACACAGAATGTGTCAGGAAAAGGTTAAGACGTGTATAGATCTAGATGGAGGATATGTTGAGAAACAGTTGCTTCACATGTTGATATTTTTATTTAACAAAGATTTCTATGATGCTGTAGGGATGCAGACAGATAAGTATTGGATTCCTGACTGCAAAGTCAGCAGTTCAAACTCACCAGCCTCTAGGAGTTAAAACCAACTCTATGGCACTTAAAATCAATAAAAACAAATGATTTGTAGCAATATTTGTGGACAAACTCTTGTATATAAAAGGGCTAGATTATATGTCCTAAGAGGCTTTTTCAGAAAGAGCAGGGAAAAAATAATCCTTTCCTCCTTTTTAAGCAAGAAAATTCATTTTTATCTGTATTCCTCACCTATTGAGAGTCAAACAATTGTAAGGGCATTTCTCCACATATTTTTCATTAATCATTGGGGATTGACCTTTACAGAACATTCCACTCAACAGCAGAAGAGTACATACTAATTTCAAGTACTCATGGAATGTATACTGACATACAACATATTGTTGATCACAAAATGTATTTGAAAATACTTAAAAGAAGTATAATCATGCAGAATGAATTCTCTAAGATAGAATCACATTATTAATCAATAACAGAATAACAGCTTCTAAATACACGGAAATTAAACATTACATCTTTTTTTTTTTAAAGTTTTTATTATGAATTGAGTGATAGTTTACATGGGAGAACATTGGTTTTGCACTCATCCTATCATATTTCATTTCATTGTAATGATTATAATCCCCTCAATGCATCATTATTCAGCAGCATTTGCTTCTATTCCCTCTGGCATTTTGTTTTGTTTTGAGGTACACAAAAATACTTAGAACTATATAACATTTAAACAACAAAATGCAGAGCCTTTCTTTTTCCATGAATCTAGAATCCTCAGCTGCTCTATCTCTCCATGTCATCATCTCTGCCTCTATCTCTAGTGTTTCTGCTTCTCTGGTTAGGGCCCCACATTCTGCTCATGATCTTCTCTTTTGATAGTCCTAGGGTCCTCTGTTACTAGAATGTAAGATCAATTACTCCTCTCTTTATGTTACAAAATTTTTACCTTTACATTTGTGACAATCACATTGTCATGTTAACAATTACTCACTAGTGAATCATAAGGATCTTATCCCCATCTCCTTTCACCAGACCTGTCTGGAAAAGATGAAAACTATTCAATGGGGATTCTACCTTCCCCCACATACTTTGAAACTAAATTCCCTCTTGAAAACTGGTAAGTCAGTCACTTTGTGCCTTTATACCCATTACTCCCCATTTTAGGTAGTCAATGTCTAAATTGCCTATTCCTAACTAGGGGATAGACTTGATCCTTGATGTGAAGTATTTTGAGCTTATACATTCATAAGTATAAGTCAAATTCATCAAATTGTAGTAATTTACACTTTTTTTTTTGAGTATTGGTACAATTTACACTTGCTTCCATTATCAATTTTCTTTATCTTCCTCTAGTTAAGCTCTGGTTATCAATCCATCAAAACTAGGTAAAATGAGTATTATCTACAAATTTGGGCATTCTTGTGTGTCCCCACCCCCCACTTCATATCAGCTGGATACT
>NW_006408938.1:647136-649353 GCF_000296735.1 Chrysochloris asiatica | reverse complement strand
TCCGCGTCTCCGGTATAGGTTTTTCCGAGGAGCAGCTGGTGAGCTTGAACCACTGACCTTGCTGTTCAAAAGTATTTGTGGTGTGGTGCCTTAACCCACTTGAAAAAAAATTTGTATTTACACATAATCAACTTTTGTTATAAATCAGCAACTGCAATTAAAAAATAAGAGCATGATTTTATAATTATTGCTATGTTTAAATTATGTGTAAAACAGTCTAATATTGAAGAACACAATACTAATGCATGATAATGTAGGCTGACAACTCATGCCATATATTGTGAAGTAAACATTGTGTTAATGTACTAATTATAAATTATATGTGATTATGGATTATTTTTCCTAATTCATATAATTAAAAATTTTTCATATAAGAAAGCTTCTATCAAAAGAAAGAGGATATCACCACGACCACCTCAAAGACGTACATGCACAGGCACACACACACACACACAACATAAATAACCTTTGAAATCTCTACATAGAGATTGAAAAATAAATCTAATTACACTTTCTATATCTGAGTGAAATATCTGCAAATCTATTTTTTACAAGAATATATCAATCAATAGTGCTTCCTAAGGTTAATAATATTAAGTGAAAATTAAAGTCTTATTTCAAGTGTGCCTTAAAAATTAGGACACATCTGTGTTAAGAACTTAGTTCATGATGAAGCTCTTATTTGAGGGGTGCATATCCTCAAGTGGGTGTTTAAGTTGTGCTTGTCAAGACTGTAGCAATTTCAATTCAGTGTTAGAGACTGGAAAATGAATAATCTTTAAGGATGTGGATTAAAAATGAAACTCTTAGGAAAAGTGCTATATTTTCTTTCCCCAGGACAAAATCATGGACAAAATAAAATTTTCTTTTCATCTCTTTGGAAAGTTATTTGGAAAGAGAGAAGTAAAAGATCTCAGTTACATGTGTACAGTAATTGGGAAGGTGATTGAATTTTCCTTGTCTTTATGTTGAACTCTATGTTTCTTATATTTGTCAGTTTTCCATGTACTCTGTTCACCTATGAGTCAGCATGACTCCGCAGCAGTGGGCTTTGGGTTGTTCACCATAATCCCTGAAAAGGTGGTTTAGGTAAGTTTCAGTACCCCTATAATATTGTAGTATGTGGATAAAATGTTTACTATTTGGTTTCTGACATACAAAGAACCATGATATTCTTAATGTATGTGCAGGGTTACATTTTTGAAAACCTGGAAAGGAACTTAGGAAAGGAGTATTTTAAAATAGTTTGAGTCTGAATACAGGCTTAAGCAATGCAAGCCTAGGAACATACACTAAAGTATTATAGACTATTTTATTCCAGATTCTTGGGAGAATCATTTATTAGATAAGTGGGAGGGAAGCACATTTTTCATTTTGGGAAAATTGATAAGCTCATATTTAGATAATTTGTTACATTGAGAGTTAAAAAGACAATATTTTACTTTTTCTTGGAAATGCTCATTACTAAAATTGCATACTGTCATATTATTTACCTGCTATGATCACATCCCAGTTCCACTGTATAAAATTCAGTGGTGGTAGTGGTGGTTATGTGCCGTGGAGTTGGTTCTGACTCATAGTGACGCTGTACAGGGTTTCCAAGGCTGTAAATATTTATGGGAGCAGAAAGCCTCATATTTCTCCCGTGGAACAGCTGGTAGTTTCAAACTGCTAACCTTGCAGTTCGCAGCCCAAATCGTAACCACTACGCTACCAGAGCTCCTTTAAAATTCACTAGGAGATGGCAATGAGTGATCTTATTCTCTGCATGGTTACTATTTAGATTATGTCATTCTCACTCTGATATTCATATGTTGTTGTTATTAAATGCCTTTGAGTCATTTCTGACTTATAGTGACCCTGTATAGGATATCCAAGGCAACATGTTGAGTTTGAAATGCCAACATTGCTGTTCAAAGCAACCTTGCAGTCCAGTGCTTATCCAACAGTGCCAAACCAGAACTTTAGTTTACATTTCATTTCATTACTTAGCTTCTTGTTGCTAGGTTAATATCACTCATAGTGACCCTATGCACAACAGAACAACACATTTCTTGGTCCTACACCATCCTTGCTTGCTGAAAGTGAACAGAACTTCAAACATTTATTGATGAAGATCAAAGACCACAGCCTTCGGTATGTATTGCATCTCAATGTAAAGAAAACAAAAATCCTCAACGCTGGACCAATAAACAACATTCTTATCAATGGAGCAAA
>NW_006408938.1:645503-646746 GCF_000296735.1 Chrysochloris asiatica | reverse complement strand
TCGAGGGACAAAGAAAAAGAGGAAGACCCCCCAGGAAGATGGATTGGCCAAGTGGCAGCATCAATGGGCTCAAACATGGCAACCGTTGTAAGGTTGGCCCAGGATCCAGCAGTGTTTTCTGTACCAACTCGATGGCACCTTACAACAACAATACCATCTTTACAATTGTTGTTACTCTTAAGCCCATTGTTGCTGCCACTGTGGGGTCTTCCTCCACTTTACCAAGCATAGTGCCATTCTTCAGACACTGGTCTGTCTTGATAATTTGTCCGAAGTATGAGAGATGAATTCTGGCCATCCTGGCCTCTAATATTCTGGCTGTACTTCTTCCAACACAGATTTGTTTGTTCTTCTGGCAGTCCATGGACTTTCAATATTGTTCTCCAACACCATAATTCAAATGCATCAATTCTTCTAGGATCTTCCTTATTCTTTTTGTTGAGCTTTCACAAGAATATGAAATGATTGAAAATACTGTGACTTAGGTCAGGGTATATTAGTCCTTAAAATAGTATCTTTGCTCTTAAACATTTTTAAGAGATCTTGTATAGCAGATTTGCCTAATGCAATACATCATCAATTTTCTGACTGCTGCTTCCACATGTATGACTTTGGTCCACTGTGTTAAAATGATCAGATCACACTCAGACCAACCTCTTTTTTTCCACACTCATTCATCCTTTTTCCTGAAGAATGATGCTCAGTTTTCAGTCTTTCAACCTCCACTCATTCTTCAGTGCACAGAAATTTGGCATCTGTCTCCACATTCCACTGAATCTGTACTTGCTAAAGTTACCACTGATTTCTAATAGCCAAAGCCAATGTTGCTATTTAGTGTAAATTTTGGACTCTTGTCTTCTTTAAAGCATTTTGACCTCTTAATTCTCATTTATGGGTACATGTTTAAGAGAGCTTTTATTGGGTTTATTTAGTCAAAAATCAATTCATAGTAAACCATGTGACATTGTAGAAAGGTCACAGTTTTTTCCATGGGAAAAAGATAACGCTTTCTGCTCGCTTGAAGATTTACAACCTCAGACCTGTACATACAACCTGTACAGGGTCGCTATGAGTCAGAACCAACTCCACAGCACATAGCCAACCAACCAATCTTTATGGAGTTCTGGTGTGGCATTGTGGGTTAATGCACCAGACTACAAAGCCATTTGAACTGCAAGGTGGGTGGTCCAAGCTCACCAGCTGCTCTTTGGAAACTCTATACAGGGTCGCTATGGGTCGGAAT
>NW_006408938.1:641489-645318 GCF_000296735.1 Chrysochloris asiatica | reverse complement strand
ATATATATATTGCTTTATTCTCTCTGACTTAGCATTTTTTATCTGTTCTTTTTAAGTCACATGGTAAGGAAGAGAGAAAGGAAGACTTTAATTGAAGGACTCTCATCCATGAGTCTATAGTATATCTGTTGGGGGAGATTTGCCATAGAGCACTAATATTTGTTACATTCATGCTTGTTTCTTAAAATGTTTGTGCTTGAGAAACACCTGAAGCATTAGCTTAAAAAAATTATTCATAGAGGAGTATCCCATAGTTATTGAATCATAATTTCTGGGATGAAGTCCAGAGTTGTTTTTCCCTTTTCAAGTTTCAACAGTATTTTCCTCTGATCTGTTTCTACAGGATTAAGTTAAAGTGAATGATTCAATTTAAGTGACAGAAATATAAAGAGAAATTGTCACTGATTAATCCTGATATATCATCAGTATTTTCATTTATTCCTAAAATATTTAAATTTTCCATAAACATACTTAAGGATGACATATTTCAAAATTCACTGGTATATTTTATATTCTATTTTTCATTTGAGCCCTTGTGTGATGCTGAGGTGAAAGCACTACACTACTAACTGCAACATTGGTGGTTCAAACTCAGATGCTTTTGGAAAACAGGGTAGCTCTGAGTCAGAACCAACTTGACAAACAATAACCTTTATAACAACATATTTCTTTAATTTACAGTACACATTGGATATTTTTCTATATTTCTACAATCTCTTTTCCCTTTAATTCTTCCTTCCCTATTTTCTCACTCCCCCAAACATCATAACATGATACACAAGTTTACCTTGCCTCCTTCTATACTATTCTTCATAGCATTATATGTCACAGAAACATATACATAAGGATTTTTAATAAACTTTATTTTCTAGTTTGAGATGAACAGAAAAATTGTGACTCTAGTACAAAGAGTTCCATATAACCCATACACAGTTTCCCCTATATCAACATCTTATGTTACTATGATATATTTGCTACAACTAAGCCAAAATTAGTTGTAGTTCTGGTGACTTTGCAGTCTGACGCATTGGCCCACAGCACCACACCAGGACTCCACTGTCAATTGGAGATTAATAAGAGACTAAGAAAAAGGAGCTCTGGTAGTATAGTGGTTATGAATCGGGCAGAGAACCACAAGGTCAGCAGTTCGAAACTACCAGCAGTTCTGCAGGAGAAAGATGAGGCTCTCTGCTCCCGTAAAGATTTGCAGCCTTGAAAACCCTGCTCAGGGTCACTATGGGTTGGAACCGACTCGACAGCACTTAACAACAACAAGCCAAAATTAATGGTAGTACTAATTAAAATCCATATTTTATTCCAATCTCCTGAATTAAGAATGTAAGTCTTTGTTGTTGTTATAATTCCTGGATGGGGTTCATAACATCTAGTTGTCACGTCTCCTTACTTTCTACTTGACTGCTTCAGGTTGTCAGACTGGTTTTATTTTGATGACCTTGACAGTTTGAGGAACAACAATTAGGTAATTTGTACAATACCCTTCAATTGACCTTTTCCTGATAATTTAAATATATTTAAATTGGGTAATGACTCTGGGGAGAAAGACCACAGAGGTAACGTGACATTCATAGTTCACCATATCAAGAGTATACACTATCACTATAATAATCACTATCAGTATTGACTTTGATCACTGGTTGAAGTAATAGTCAGTTTCCTCCACTGTAAAATTATACATTCCCTTTTTCATATTGTACTCTGAAAGAAATTCACTATGCATAACCCACACATAACAGCGGGGAGTTATGTTCTACCTCCATGGTGATGAAGTAACTACTTATTTTTATAAATGCCTCTACACAGGAGATTTGTCTCTTCTCCCCCGTATATTGATTTATGTCAGTATAAAATCATAGGTATATAATTTACACTTCAAATTGTAACTCAATTTTTTTTGTTGATTTTGTTGCTAAAAGTGTTTCAGTTTTTGTCATTTAGGAGCTCTTTCACTAGCCCCTGTGTCACTTTGGCATACTCTCATCATAATGAGGGGTTCTTGGGTGTTATTTTAATACTTTTTTACATTTTTTTGCATAATATACTCCAGGATTGTCTTTTATTGTTTCTGTTCCAGTCCAAGAATCAAGCATTTCTCCTCAGATCCCTGGTTCCCTTTATTGGAGACTTGTATTAGAAACCATGATCTTATCTAGGTGTGCTCAATGCTACTGTATTACTGCTTCTAAGTCCTCCAGGTGGCAGGTCAAGGATATGTGTATGGATGTGTTCCCCTGAGTATATTGCTGTTGTTGTCAGGAGAGGAGGTGTTGAAAATGTTCCGACCCATAGCTATCCTAAGTATAACAGAACTAAACTATGCCTGGACCTGCACCTTCCTCATAATTGCTGCTATGCTTGGGTCCAGTGTTGCTGAAACTTTGTCAGTCTATCTTGTTGGGGTCTCCCTCTTTCTCACTCTCCCTCCATGTTATCAAACACGCTGATCTTATTAAGGGACTGGTCCATCTTGACGATATGTCCAAAGTATGAGAGATGGTGTCTGGCTATTTTGGCTTCTAAAGAGCATTCAGGTTGTACTTCTACCAACATAGATTTGCTTGTCCATCTGGCAGTACCTTTAATATTCTTCTCCAACACCACAACTAAAATGCATCAAATTCTTCTACAATTTTCCTTATTCACTGTCCAACTTTCATATGCATAAGAGGATATTTAAAATGTTATTTACTGGTCCAGTAGTGACAATTTTTGTTTCCATTTCATTGAAGGTCAACTGATACTGAAGGCTGTGGTCTGTGATCTTCATCAATAAGTATTTTAAGTTCTCTTCACTTTCAGCAAGCAAGGTTATATCATCTACATATTGCAGTTGTTAATGAGGCTTCCTCCAATACTGATGCCACATTTTTCTTCATATAATCCAGTTTCTTGGATTATTTACTCACCATACAGGTTGAACAAGTATGGTCAAAGAATACAACCCTGGCAACACATATTTCCTGATTTTTAAACCTTCCAGTGTACACTTGTTCTGTTCAAATGACTGCTTTTGGTTTAAGAACAGGTTCCTCATGAGCATAATTAGGTGTTCCAGAATACTCATTCTCCACAATGTTGTCCATAGTTTGTCATGATCCACACTATCAAAAGCCTTTGTATAGCCAATAAAGCACAGGTAAACATCTTTCTGGTATTCTCTGCTTTCAGACAAGATCCATCTGATGTCAACAGTGATATCCCTCTTTCTGTGTTCTCATCTGAATCTGTCTTGAGTTGCTGGCAGTTCCTTGTCACTTAACTGTCGCAATTATTTTTGAATTATCTTTGGCAAAATTTTATTTGCATGTGACATTAGTGATATTGTCTGACAATTTCTGCATTTTGTTTGGTCATCTCTCTTTGGAATGAGCAGAAATAAATATCTCTACCAATAAGTTAGCCAGATATCTGTTTTCCAAATTTTTTGGCATAGATGAGTGAGTACCTCCAGTGCCAATTTGTTGAAATATTTCAATTTTTATTCCATGAATTTCCAGAACCTTGCTCTTTACCCATGCCTGCAGTGCACACTGGACTTCTTCCTTCAGTACCATTGATTTTTTTTTTTCTTTTAAAGTACCATTGACTCTTGAAGTATATGCTACCTCATGAATTGTTCTAACATTGACCATTTCTTTTTGATATAGTGGTTCTTTGTATTCCTTCCACTTTCTTTTGATATTTTTTGCATCATTCAATATTTTCCTCAAGGAACCATTCAATATTGCATGTTAAAGCTTGATATTTTTCCTCAGTTATTTCAGGTTGAGAAATGCTGAGTGTGTTCTTCCCTTTTGGTATTCTGACTCCA
>NW_006408938.1:631217-636344 GCF_000296735.1 Chrysochloris asiatica | reverse complement strand
GAAACATTGTCAGATACAGGACCGGAAGGTGGGAAGGCACTCAGAATGTGACTTGGGGAAAACAATGCCTCCTCAAAGTAGAGTTGACCACGATTGATGTGAATAGAATTAAGCTCAGGGAAGAAAAGCGCACAGAACCTTCATTTGTTGATGGGCCACAACTCAAAATGATTAACCATAAGGGTGATCTATTGGAATGTGCTGCTCTTATAGAAGTAGAATCAGCTTACAAAGTTAGTTTGATGCATGTGTGGTTCTTTGGGACCCTAATTCATTCTCTTTTGTAGAAATTTTATCTTTGAACGTTATGGTTAGGGTACTAGGTAAACCAGTTCAACTTATAAAATATCTCACAAGGAATTAAAAATATTGGATTTTTATGGGTGGTCTTCCTTAAATAACAAATCTCATAAAATATGGAATTTTTATAGGTGGTCTTTCTTAATGGCATATCCCAGGATGTGGCTGCTCAACTATGTGTCCTGGATATGTCCTGTGTATCTTTACAACTGCCCAAGCAGGATCCATATTCCTCAAGATTTTGGTCAATAAGCAGCACATGTTTAATTCTGGTTTCTGGGTGCCATTTTACCACTGTCTCAAAACAACTCAGGAAATAGGAGGATATAGAGTACCTCTTCTCAGCCATATAACAGGCATGGTTCTTGTTCTCAGTCTGTCAGTTCCATGCCTCCTTGGCCTTTGCCTTGCTCAGATAATTGTTACAAAGCTCTTTTAATGCTGTTGGTAAATGCCCAAAGGGTACTCCATTCTGCAAGCCAGGCTAGTGCTGAAAGGTACTGTGACTCACTTGGTCTATGGGCTCGGAAGTCTACCATTCTGATTCTCCATGCTGTTTCCATGGCTGTCTTCTCTGCTGCCACTATTGCTTCTCTGCACAGGGATCTCACTTTCTGCTTGTGGTTTTTCTTTCTTGATGGTCTTAAAATTCTGTTGCTGCTTCAGAGATGGCTCATTTTTAACCTTGCAAAATCACAAAACTAACCAATTCTTGGATTAGAGTCTCTTACAACCTAGTTGCAATTATTTGGTGTGAGTTATGCATCACATAGGAAAAAGCACAATCTTTTGAGCCAATCAACTTGTCTTCAAATTCTAGTTCTGCAATTTTTAAAGCTGTGTGATCTTAAGGAAATCATTAAACAAGTGTTTTTCTTAGTTTAACTAGTACAAATAGAAATTATAACACTGCTTCAGTCATATGCTTGTTATTTTAAACAGTGATTTAATATAAATAGAGAACAGAAACAGTCCCTGGCATATTATCAGTGCTTGATAACTGTCAGTTACTATAAGGTAAAGGAGCTCTGCTAGTGTAGTAGTTATGAATTGGACTGCTAACTTCAAGGTCAGCAGTTCTAAACTACCAATAGTTCCATGGAAGAAAGATGAGGCTTTCTGCTCCTGTAAAGATTTATAGCCTTGGAAACCCTGTACAGGATCACTGTGAGTTGGAACCGACTCTACAGCACACCACCAGCAACAACAACCATTTCAAGGTAAATAAGTATGACCGTATCTTTCGATTTTTAGCAATAAGTGGATATTATCACATCTTTTTTTTTTATCATTTCTGATATACTAAAAGCATTATTTTATTTTTGTCTAACTTACACTTCAGTATTCCTAGTGAAGTTGCATGTATTCTTATATTTTATTGACCATTTTTATTTACTTTGCTCTGAATGTCCTAGTTTTATCAACAATTATTTTTCTATTGTCATTTCTTTATTAATGCATAGAGATACTTTATACATTAATTATAAGCCTCCAAAAGTTGTCTCATTCCTAGTTTACTAAAAACACTTTAGAGTCTCTCCAGTTGGACCTTAGTAAAGACTCTAGTACTGAAACAAAAAATGTTATGCCTATTGTATTTAACACTTAAATTAGGAAAAGTTGCTGGCTTTTATAAAATGCTTTTTTCAGGGTGCAGTGATAAACATCATAATTTTTAAAAGTTTTGTGTTGATACAATTAGTTATTTAGGTAATTTCCTAAAGATGAACTATCTTTTCAGTCTTGTTGTTAAGTACTGAGGAGTCAGTTCTGACTCACTGCAACCCTGTATAGGGTTTCAAGAAAGCAGTTAGTGAGTTTGAACTGCTGACCTTTTGGCTCAAACCAACTTTGCAGTCAAGTGCTTATTCTACAGTGCCACTCTCTTTGAAGGGAATATTATATTGCTCTTTTGACATCCACTAATTTTCAGACTATGAACCAACAAGGTCTGCAATTTAAACCAACCTTCTCCTCCTCAGAAAACCTAAGTAGAGTTGCTGTGAATCGGAACCAACTTGACGGCAATTAACAACAGTTTTCAGAAGCTAATGTTTTGTGTTTTTTTTTTTTTTTTTTAAGCATTTGTAATTATAAATGAAATTGCTTTAGTCAAAAGCAAGATTTAAGTAGTCTTTATAAGACTTAATAATATTATTCTTGCATTTTTCGCTGTAGAATAGTTTTAAACAGCATTAATATCTGTTTTTTAAAGGAATAGCATGGGATCTGTCAGTGTTTCATTTTTTTGTGCATATGATTACTGTGATTTGGAAATGACTCTATGGCACCAATCAACAACAACAACATTCTTCATTGGGTCAAAGGAATATTGCTGAATACTAATATGCCAAACACTGGTCTAAGCAATATATTAAGACATTCAATTCTCACAATGCCTGCTGTGATTTAGAAGTTATAGCTGTAATCCTTATTTAACAAGTTAGTAATCAAGGAAATAGAGAAATAACAAAACCGTGTTTGGTAAAGTGGAGGGTCAGAGAAAAAGAGGAAGACCCCCCCAGCAAGATGAATTGGCAAAGTGGCAGCATCAATGGGATCAAATGTGGCAACAATTGTGAGGTTGGCCCAAGATCAGGCAGTGTTTCGTTCTGTTGTGCATAGGGTCAATATTAGTTGGTACTGCCTTGATGGCACCTAACAACAACAACAACAAAATCCAAGTTAGGCTGTTAGTAAAGGAACTGCTGGCCATAAACCTCATTAAAAAAAATGTTAGAACCATACATTTAACCACTGTTCTATGCTGTGATAGCTAGGTCCCTGTGCTGATCCTTTCTCAATTTGTTCTTCTGATCTATTTGAGTTGTTTACTTCATTCATGTCCACATTCTCTAATTCATATTTGCTGAATGTTTACTGTAGCTGCTTTGTGTTCAAGGCCCTGGAGATACAGCAGTAAACTAGAAAAAGGCACTGCCTTCACAGAGGTAGGGAAAAGGGTCAGTAAATAAATGCATAATAGGTGAAATAAAAATGAGGATAAGGAGAACGGGAAATGCAGGTGTAGAGTGGGTGCTATTTCACATAAGGCGGCCAGGAAGGCTACACTTGAGCAGAATCCTGAAAGAAGTATATGCGTAGTTCTTCTCTAGATCTGTCAAGGTGACCCCAGAAAGTTTTACCTGGAAGGGTTTAAGTATCCTGCTGCTTCTAAATATATATATATATTTATCACACATACAAATATATATGTGTGTGTGTGTGTGTGTGTGTGTGTGTTGTTGTTCTGTGCCGTGGAGTCGGTACAACTCATAGCGACCCTGTATAGAGTTTCCGAGGCTGTAAATCTTTACGGGAGCAGAAAGCCTCATCTTTCTCCCACGGAACAGCTGGTAGTTTTGAACTGCTGACCTTGTGGTTTGCAGCCCAATTCATAACTACTATGCTACCAGAGTTCCATATATATGTAACAAAACAGTTGCCATTTCAATATTCTTAATGTGTTGAATTCAATGGCTTTGTGTGTTCATTATGCTGCAGAAACCTTGCCATTATCTACTTCCAACGTTTTTCATAATCCCTATCAGAAGCTCAGCATCCCCTAAGCAAAGAATCTCTCTTTCTCCTGTCCACCCCTGGCAACCGCCAATAAAATTGGGTCTCTAGGCAATTGCATATTCTGTATATTTCATTTAAGTGGAATCATACACTATTTGTCTTTTTGTGAATGACATATTTCACTAAGCATAATGTTTCCAATGTTCATTCTTGTATCAGGACTTCATTTTTGTTCATGGCTGAGTAATAGTCCATTGTTCAATCGGTTTAGGTATAATATTGTTGACTATCCTTGAGGTCTACAACCAAAACTGCAGAGTCAATCTATAATTAGGGTAAATCTTTTCCTGGAAGAAGGAATAAGACTGTGAAAGGAGGTGCAATGTGTGTAACAAATGGTCAATAAACCACATTGTCTGGAGTAGAGTGTTTCAGAGGAAAATTTATTTCTATGTGAGTCAATTTTTATTATTTGTATTTTAATAACATAAGAATTTCTTTTTCTCAAAATTGAATTTCATTTTACTTTTACTCTGGAGGAAGCTTGGGAAAAAACCTTTAACCTTTAATAATGGAATTTCATTTTTCTTTTAATCTATTGGAGTGGTAAATTCTCTTCCCCTCTTATTTCTTTAGTGATTGCCTTTGCGTTCTCTGTTCCTTTTTCTGCTTCTAGAATTAATATTGTTTGAATTTCTTCTCCTTCATTATTTCTACCTCATTCTTCTGTGTTTCTCTGTTTTGTTTTGTTTTTAAGTAAATCATAATTTTATAGATTTACTAATCCAGGTCACTTATTCAGTTTTCAATTATGAACACCATCTGTTTCCAGTTGCCTATAGAATGATTTAATTTCAAAAAATGCATTTTATTTTACAAAGTCTTTATATGCTCTATTTTAACTCTCAAAATAGCCTTACTGCTTTTTATTGCAAGTTGCCTCTATTATACATGGTGGTTTTGTTTTTGTCTGAGAGCATTATGCAAATTTCTTCTTATTTATTTCTCTGGAGTTCTTACATAGATTGATATTATTCTATGTACTGTGTCTCATTTTGACCCTGCTTACATTGTGCAGTCAAAGGAGGCTGGAGGCTCTGAGCAGCAATCCAATGGCAGCATGCTGTGAGAAAGGGGGAGGGAACAAAAGTATCCATCACTGTGTGCTACTGCTAGCCTGTCAGAACTCTGTTGAAGTACACGGCACATTTTTGTACCTTGATCTCCCTGGTTATCAACCTTAATTTTTCTTAGCCTCAAAGAGAAGGACCACTGTATGTCTCCTATGTGGGTGATTCCTCTGAG
>NW_006408938.1:629443-630862 GCF_000296735.1 Chrysochloris asiatica | reverse complement strand
AAAGAGAAATACTTTTAACTGATGGTATATGGAGGGGATTATAATCAATGTAATGAAACAAGTTATATGAATTGTTGAATGTGAAACTGATGTTGTGCCCTGTAAACTTTCACTCAATCCACAATAAAAACCTTAAATTATATATATATATTTCATTCTCTTACAATCTATTCCCCTCTTATTTCTTTACTGATTTTTGCCACATGTCTATCACATTAATTTTATTTTTTTCCTAACATAAAACCTTTTTCTTGACATACTTACATTTTTTTTTAAGTGCATGTAACTTAGAAAAAGAAATTGGAGTCACTTGTTAGATCACAAATGACTGTGCCTTCTATCTTGCTTTCACTTTCTTAATCCTCACACATGCTTGCTTTTAAGACACCTGATCATGAGAACAAACAATATGGTGGATAGGGTAGATGTGCAGTGAGGATCT
Organism: Chrysochloris asiatica; assembly: GCF_000296735.1. Taxonomy (NCBI): domain Eukaryota; kingdom Metazoa; phylum Chordata; class Mammalia; order Afrosoricida; family Chrysochloridae; genus Chrysochloris; species Chrysochloris asiatica. Next base: position 630,420 of record NW_006408938.1, on the reverse strand, counting down.
CCATCAGCAACAACACAGAATACCAGACCAAGTAGGTTCAGGGGATGGACCCAGAACTCTGAACCATATATAAATAAATATTTAGAAGTTTGGAAGGCTTGCAGACAGTGGAATTTGTAGAGAAAACAATAAATTTAGGGCTTTCTAATCCAAGGTGCTCAGCTGCTCCTAGAGCAGCCATCTTGGGTGAGACCAAGTAGGGGAAAGATCAGAGCAGCCATGGATGCCTGACAAAACTATGGAGATAAAGGTGTGGACATTCTTTTTCTTTGTATCTTTTTATTGGTCTCCAGCTGTCTGTGCACCTCCATTCTGGAGACTAGAGGGGGTGCCTGAGTGAGTGGACACCCCCACTCCCACCACCAGAGAGTTTTATTACCCATGCACACTGATCTCAAAATTTAAAGGAACAGTTTCCACTTAAACCCAAATGGCAATGCAAAATGGCCACAGACAGCCTGGAACTGTTTATCACTAGGAAAAAAGCACTGAATGGAGATTGTGGAGCAGGACAAGCAAACTAAAAAGGAAACAGGCTGAAAATTAAATCCTGAGTTACATCATAATGACCAACAGTGGAATCTTGAAATTTATCAGGTGGTCTCAAAGGCAAGAAGCTGAAAGAGGACATTAAAATCATTCTCATATAAGGCTACAGAATTGTTTTTTCCTCTTCTCTCTTTTCTGTGATTATAGACTAGAGCATCCAATCGGTTTTTGGTTTTTTGTTTTTTTTTTTTGCTGTTGCTGTTTTGTTTTTTGGTCCCCTATTTACCATTAGGGAGCTCTGTCTCTCCCTACATTACCCAAAAGAGACAGCAATTGTTGTCATATAGTCAATCTACAATCACACCCTATAAAATCCCACAATCCAGACAAGAGTCAATACCAGCTGCCATACACTAGGTAGGCAGCCAACACCTGCAACTTTGAGTCGAGTAAAAAGAAGAGTGAAAAAGGAAGTCCATTTCCTGATC
>NW_006408938.1:626538-627373 GCF_000296735.1 Chrysochloris asiatica | reverse complement strand
GCTGAGGACTCTAAACTCATGGAAAGAGAAAGACTGAGTGCTGGTGGCCAGGACATAGGCTTGCAGACTTTCAGAATGTGCCCTTTGGTTGTTTAAATGATTTATATATTCCTGCGTCTTTTTGTATACATCCCTCCCCCTTCTAAAAACAAAACCAAAAAACACCCCAGAGGGAATAAAAGCAAAAACTGTTGAATGATGATGCACTGAGGAAATTATAATCATTGTAATGAAATGATGGTGTTAAACTCATGTTCTCCCATGTAAACTATCAGTCAATTCGCAATAAAAATTTTAAAAAAATAAAAAGAAAGAAAGAAACTGACTGTGGCCCACAAGAAACTGATTCTGCAACAACCATATAAGTGAAGTTGGAAGTAGATTCTTCACCAGATTTGTCTTTAGATGAAGCCACAGCCACTGTGTTGCCTATCTTGGGAGAGACCCTGAAACATAGAAAGGATTTATTGAAGAGATGTAGACCCACAGAAAATTTACATGAATGTTGTTTTAAGTAAATAAGTATTAGGATACTCTGTTCACAGCAATAAATAATTAATGTCATCATCTTGTACCAGTATAATATTTTGTATATGCTCTTGGTGGATGGACTTTTTCTATTAAGACTTACTTATTCACATCTCCATGTTTTTGTACATTACCTTTTTACTGCTTCCACCTCTCTCCATCTCCCATACCAAAAAATTCTTTTTCCTATCAGGTACACTATTAATGTAAATTGACACCATATATTTATTCCACTTTTATATAAGAACCACCACTCATCTGTCCTCATTTCATCCATTTGCCTTAGCATCTCTACAGTGGAGAGCAA
>NW_006408938.1:622959-624553 GCF_000296735.1 Chrysochloris asiatica | reverse complement strand
ATGAGAACACTGAATGGTTTACAATTAAGAAAGGTGTGCAACAGGGTTGTATTCTTTCACCATACTTATTCAACCTGTACGTTGAGCAAATAATCAGAGAATCTGGGTTCTACGAAGAAAAACATGGAATCAGGATTGGAGGAAGACTCATTAACAACCTGCATTATGCAGATGATACAACATTTCTGGCTGAAAGGGAAGAGGCCTTAAAATACTCACTGATGAATATCAAAGACCACAGCCTTTGATATGGATTGCATCTAGATGTAAAGAAAACAAAAATTCTCACCACTGGACCAAGAAACAACATTGTTATCATTGGAGAAATGATTGAAGTTGTCAAAGACTTCATTTCCTTGGATCAACCATCACCATTCATGGAAGCAACAGCCAAGAAATCAAACGACTTATTGCATTAGGCAAATCTGCTACACAAGACCTTTTTAAAGCATGGAAGAGCAAAGATGTCAACTTGAGGACTAAGGTAAGACTGACCCAAGCCATGGTATTGTCAATAACCTTATATACATGCAAAGGCTGCACAGTGAATCAGGAAGACTGTAGAAGAATTGATGCTTTTGAATTATGGTGTTGGAAGAAAATATTGAAAAAAATTTGGGCTGCCAAAAGAACCAACAGATCTGTGTTGGAAGAAATGCAGAGTGTTCCTTGGAGGCCAGATTGGCCAAACTTTGTCTCTCATACTTCAGACATATTGTCAGGAGGGACCAGTCACTAGAGAAGGATATCATGTTTGGTTAGGTGGAAGGGTCAGAGTAATAAAGGAAAACCCCCAACATGATGGATTGGCAAAGTAATAGCATCAATGGGCTCAAGCGTGGCAAAATTGTGAGGATAGCCAAGGACAGGGTAGTTTTTCATTCTGTTGTGGGATAAGGTCGCTATGAGTTGATACCAACTCGACAGAACCTAACAACAACAACAACAACTCATCTTTCAAGTTGCCATAATGTGGTGAATTGTGTGTTGCTGTAATGCTGGAAACCATACCACTGGCATCTTAAATGCCATCACGTTCACCCATGGTGAACAAATTTCAGTGGAATTTCCAGACTAAAACAGAGTAGAGAGAAGAGATAGACAATTTCTGAATATTTAGTCACTGAAAACCTTATTAATAGCAGCAAAATATTGTCAGATATAGTGCCAGAATATGGGCCAGTCAGGTTGGGAGGCACTCAAAATATGACTGGGGAACAGCTGCCTCCTCAAAGTAGAATTCAGCTAATGACAGAAGAAAGCAAAGCTTATGGACCTTCATTTGTTAAACAGGCACAACTCAAAATTTGGAGATGTACCTGAAATTGTTGTTTTGTTGTTAAGTGCCATGGAGTTGGTACCAACCCACAACGACCATAAGCAGAATGAAAAACTGTCCGATCTTGGGCCAACCTCACAATAGATGTCACACTTGAGCTCATTGATACTGCCACTTTGCCATCTATCTTGCTAGGGGTCTTCGTCTTTTCTCTGACCCTCCACCTTACCAAACGTGATATCCTTCTCCAGCAACTGGTCCCTCCTGACAATATGTCTGAAGTATTGAGAGATGAAGTTTGGCCATCTTGGCCTC
>NW_006408938.1:621298-622129 GCF_000296735.1 Chrysochloris asiatica | reverse complement strand
CTCAGCATACAGGTTGAATAAGTATGGTGAAAGAATACAATCTTGTCGCACACCTTTCTTAATTTTAAAACATTCACATATAGTCACAATCATTTACTTAGGGAAAGACTATCCTGAGATTAATAGAGTGGCCAGCACATTTTAGATGAACTATGAGACTTTCCTAAACTGTCTTGAATTGCTCTTTCTTCATACTTTTTATTCTATTCTTTGTTCACTCTAGCTGGAAGACTTCATTTGATTCAACTAAAGTGATATTACTGATAAAAATCACTCTTGCCTTTCTTAAAAAATACTTTAAAGTGCTTAAAAAAAAATCAAGTAATATTTTGTTTTGAAAACATGTATACTGAATGATTCAAAATGTTCTCTGCTTTCCCCTCTACATTTTTCTCTGCTTGTCCTCAGAATATCTTCACACCTCAAATTCCTTTTAAAAGCTTTTTCCCCCTTAATCATGTTAAATCAATTTCTTGAGAGGTTGACTTCTCTGCTATACAGAAATATTAAAGAAACTCCTTTTATCCCTTAAAATTATCTTGCTTATTTCAATATAGGCAGGAAAGAAGAATAAAATATGAAACATAAGGAAAGAATACTTACAACTTGTATGTTTTGCCTATAGACATCTGGAAGAATTAACAATTCAAGCATGCTTTTTGGTTATGAAAAAATGCTCTAAATTTTCTCTGAATTGTTATGTTTTCAAAATCACTGCAATATATACTTAGAAAGATAATCAAAGAGTGTAGGATGCTATTTTTATGACTTTATTAAACAAAAATATAAGCAGTAAGCATACTTACTGCTAGTTTTAAATAAGTATGTCCT
>NW_006408938.1:616685-620584 GCF_000296735.1 Chrysochloris asiatica | reverse complement strand
ATCCACCCTGGCTTTGGGGTGCCTCATTGTCTCTCTCTTTGTCTCTTTCTGTGTATTCTTGATATATATTTACCGCCGTCAGGTATCCCCTCCTTGTGAACTGAACCCCTATGTCGAGGCAGGTCCCCGACAGTTATCTATTGCTATAATAATGTTTAATGTTGTGTAACAAAAAATTACATGACCTAACTAGCTTTTTTTTTTTCTTTCCTCAAAAGTCTTGGAAATTTGGATGATCTGTATATGCTTGGTGAAATTAACTCATGGATCTTTGGGTATCTACAGGTTCACTTTGCTAATCTTAACTGGGTTTTCTCTCATCTAGAGAGTCTGGGTCTTTCAATGAAACAACAGGTCTAAGTCATCTTTCATTTGCCTGTCTCTTCATGTCTCATCCTCCAGAATGGGTATGGACATGTTTTAATGGATAGTACAGAGGATCAGGAGAGAGTAAAAGTCCCAACTTGTTATAACCTGGGAACTGCCATTTCTTGTGAATCAAAAGCAAATTTGAAAGGCAGCCTCAATTCAAAGGATAGGCGAAAACTCTACCTATGTATTGGATGAGCTGGTATATCTCACTAAAAGAGTTATAGAGAGGAAGCGAAAGGTACCCAGGAAAGTTTTTTTTTTGGAGAAAGCACAGAAAAGCAAGAAAAAATGTTTTCCTGGGTCAATCCCAGAGCTTTAAATTCAGTGTAAAGTATAGGATTAATCTACAAGAAATATGAGCCATATCACAATTAGACATATGCACACCAATGTTCATAGCAGCACTGTTTACAAGAGCAAAAAGGTGGACACAGTCTATGTCCCCATCAATGGAATATTGGATAAACAAACTTTGGTACATACACACAATGGAATATTATGCTACATTGAAGAATAACAAGGAAGTTGCAAGCCACCACAAAACATGAATAAGCCTTGAGGACATTATACTGAGTAAAATTAATCATTCATGAATGGAGAAATGCTGCATAGGACCATATTATAAAAGCTTAAGGAAAAATGCACAAACTAAAAAGGAAAAAAAAAAAATCTTTGTTGGTTACCAGGGTGTACAGAGTAGGGCAAGGGGAGGCAGGGGGAGGTGGAGCAGAGGGTAAGGAATAGACATGATAGTTTAGGTGCTGAGGAGGGTGAGTCAATACTGAAGAAGGGGGAGGGCAATAGAAGAACAAGGTGGATGGGAGAACATTCAGGCAGGTTAGCATGGGCTTCATGGGACAGAGCTAAATAGTGATGTATGCTCAACCTTGGAACAACAGGGCTCTGGGATACAGGGATTGAGGCATGGTTTGAATAGGTAAAAGAGGGTAAATAATGTTAAGATGCTTGGCTGTCTTTTGGTTTCCCTTACCTACTACTGTAAAATAGATATTTGAAGGGGAGAGAAAGGAATAATCAGAAACATCACCAGAGCAAGCTTGTAAGTCCATCCTCAGCCTATAACTGATTGGAATACCTAAAATGGGGCTAGGACTTGTCCAGTGAAGGAGGCTTCCTGTGGAGCCTTTGCATTGCATAAGACTATACATGGAATTTTGACCCCCATCCTGAATCTTCTGAGGTGAGCAATTTCCAGTGAAATGACAAGCAGACCAGCTTAGAGTAGCCAGAACAGAAGATACTTCTTGAAAGAAAGACCAGCAGGAAAAAGAAAAAAAAATAATAAAGGCAGTCCGATTGACTACTACAAGAACAAGAAAGTTGTTCACCAGGGAGCCATCAAGACAAGTGGTCAGGTCTCCTCAGACTCAAGATAAATACACGAGCAGGCATGTGGTCTTGCTGGTGGCCATGTTTGTCACCATAAGCAGAAGTGGGAGGAAAACTGCAATGAAGTTGTGAGCTAACTCCAACCACATTCAATAGACTCCTGTCAACATGGATTGAGACCGGGTTGGCCAGCAGTATGGTGATACCTGGGGACTCCTGGGCCCAGAGACAGTGACATGGCCAAAGAGGATTAGAGCAGGAAAGTGAAGGATCCAGTTGATATGAAGTGAAGGGAGATGCACAAGAACACCCATACTTGCAGATAGTATGCATTTGACCTAGGTTCAATGACTGGATGATCAGAACTCAACTAGAGGAAGGGAAAAAAGAGTAATCTTATACAATTTGATTAACTTGACCTATGCTTGTGGATGTAGTAGCTCAAAAGAGGGAATGAATCTTTATATCGAGGATCATTCCCACCCCCTCGGTACACAAGGTTGACAAGGATAGGCAACTTAGACACTGGCTACCCAAAATGGAGGGGGCTACAAAGGCACAAAATGGCTGGCTTGCAAACTTTCAAATGGTATTCTAGATCCAGAAGGTGTAGAGGAAGGTAGAATCTCCACTGAGTGGTTTCCAACCTACCTAGACTGGGCTTATGAAAGGAGATGGGGAAAAAACTCTTGTGGTTCAATAGTGAATATCAGGACAGATTGTGAATGTTGAGAATGCAAAGGTAGACTTTTTGTAACAAAAGCGTTGAGGGAGTGGTTGAACTTGCAGTCCAGAAACAGAGTACCTTGAGGCCATTAAAGGAGAAGAGAGGAGTGAGGGACCCTATCCATAGATGCAGTGACACCAGAGATCTAGATGGAGACAATGACATGGTGCGATGGAGCAGCTAGGGACTCAGAGAGGGATAGGGACTTTGTGCTGACAGCCATAGGCTGGTTTCGGGGTGTACCCTTTGGTTATTTGAATGGTTATGTATTCCTGAGTGCTTGGATGCACTTCAATTAAAACAACAACAACAACAAAACAGAGGGAATGGATAGAAATGCTGTTGAATGATGATGCATGGAGGGGATTGTAATCATTGCAATGAAACGAAGTATGATAGGATGAATGTAAAGCTGATGTTCTCTCATGTAAACTATGACTCAATTTATAATAAAAACTTAACACACAACAAAATAAGTAAGGGGAAATTATTCCTAGAAACAAATGAGAATGACAACACAACATAGAAAAATCTCTGGTACATGGAAAATGCAGTGCTGAGAAGACATTTCATTGCAATAAATGCACATATCCAAAAAGAAGAAAGAACCAAAATTAATGCATTAACACAGCAGCCCAACAGTTAGAAACAGACCAACAAAACAAGCCTACAGTCACCAGAAGAAAAGAAATTATAAAGATTAGAGCAGAAATAAATGAGATAGAAAACAGAAAAAATATAGAAAGAATCAACAGGACAAGAAGCTGGTTCTTCAAAAGGATTAATAAAATTGACAAACCATTGGCCAACCTAAACCAGAGAAAAGAGAAAGAAGTCACAAATAATACACATAAGAAACCACACGGGTGATGTCATTATGGAACCAATGGAAATAAAAAGGATAATAACAGAATACTAAGAGTTGTACTCCCAAAATTTGAACACTTAGAAGAGATGTATAGTTTTTTAGAAAAATGTGACCTATATAAACTTACACAGAGTAAAGTAGAAAACTTGAACAGACCCATAACAAAAGAAGAACTTAATCAAGTCATCATAAAACTCTCAACTAAAAAAGCCTGGTTCCAGATGGCTTCACTGGTGAGTTTTACCAATCATTCAGGGAAGAGTTGTCACCAATTTTACTCAATTATTCCAGAATATAGAAAAGGATAGAAAGCTTCCTAATACATTTTCTGAAGCAAGAATAACTATCATCAGAGAATAAACAAAATGGCGGATTGGGTGGAAGTGCAGTAAAGAGCTCCGCCAGCAACAATACAGAATACCTGACCAAACAGGCTCAGGGGATGGTCCTAGAACTCTGAACCACATATAAAGGAATATTTAGAAGGTTGGAAGGCTTACAGCTGGGGGAATTTGTGGCAGAAGCAAGAAATCCATTGCTTTCTAGTCCGGGATGCTCAGCTGCTCCACGAGCCGCCATCTT